>NC_092055.1:17871552-18171552 GCF_003086295.3 Arachis hypogaea | reverse complement strand
GTTCGAATGAAACCAGCTCTCAACAACAATAAGATCCTAAAAATGAATCCTAATATCTCTTCAGCACTTCAATTAGCTTCTCCTTAAAAATAGGATCCAAGCATTTGCTGACATATATGTAACTCGACCTTCTCCATCAATCTCGACTTCCTTGAGAGGGTCTTGTACTTCGACTTTTTTTATTGTGCAAGTCTTTTGAAAATAAACCAGACTTTTCAAACCCTAAGGGGTCGAGATCATATATACAATCTAGTGCACATTCCCCTGTGAACTCCTTCTTCTCAGCCATATAGGCTGAGAGTCAAGCCTAATAGCTCGATATATCCATCAAGTGGATCATGTGGCCAAACTTTCTTTGGCCTTAAGGACCGACTTCATACCATGGGCCCTGACATAGCAGTCTTTGATAAGAGTTGGGTCAAAGATGCTCATATCAATCTCTAGTGGTCGAACACTAGTATGATACTCCTTAAAGCTGACATTCATCTGTTCAACAAAAGATGTCGTCAGCTTCAATTTCTTCGATCCTTTCAGCCTCGTCTCATAGCACTAATTTTTTATGCATAGTCGAGGGAATTGCTCCTATTCCATGGATCCAATTTTTTCTCAGTAGCATATAAAAGGTTGCCTTAGTAGGCACCACTATAAATATCGTGGATCGTTCGACACTTTCTACTTTAATCCTGAGTGAGATAATTTCCAGGGCTGTTGTCGACTTACCATTAAATCCAATAACAGCCAAGTTTGTCTTAATCAAATCTTCAACTGTTTTCTGGAATAGTGGGAGCATGCTCTCAGGTAGCAAGTTAATTACTACTCCTCTATCGACCAAGATGCGATTGATCACCAATCCTTTCACCTTGGTTTTGATATGTAAAGGTCGAAGATGACCCTTGGTTATCTCATTAGGCCCTTCAAATAATCTCTCTTTGATCAATCCATTTTCGACAAACTTGCACTCATCTCCTGGGATGACACCATCACAATCTCTTTCAAGAAAACTCCAGAGGCTTTCAGAGTCACCCTAAAAGTCGAAAGAGAGTACCGACACTGTGGCTACATAACCAAAATCATTTTCACCAAATATGACATCCAAGTCATCTTCAAATCCAGAGTCAAACGTATCTGTTAACGCTTCTTCATCTTCTTTCGACTTGGAAATTGGCTTAGTTATGGATGTTTCTTTCGACACATCCTTTGGTTCCTGGATCTTGGTCGATGATGTTTTATCCTCCTTTTGTTCTTCCTTATTGGATGACTTAATGTCTTTACCCAACTCGGGTTATGGACCATCTGTGTCGACATGTGCTCACAGCTCTTGGAATGAAGGGAGCTCTGTACTGAAAGTTGTGTCGAGATCTAGCTCGATTGCCACTTCTTCTGCTTGTCCCTCGTCGAAAGGCACCTCTTCTCTAGTTTCCAGTTCAATTTCCAAAACCTCTCAAATTTATTATTATATTTTTTCTCAAATTTTTTGAATAAAAAAAGAATAAATTAAATTTTTATGATTTATTATCAAGCAAAATACAAGAATATAAAATTTTGTATTTCTATCTTTTGTGTTTTGTCTTAAGTGCATGTTTGGGTGCCATTATTTTGATAAAAAAAAGATCTTTTTTCAATGAAAAAAGATCTTTTTTTATTTTGTAGTGTGTTTGGCAAATTTCTAGTAGTAAAAGTAAAAGCACTAGAAAAATTAAAAAAATATCTTTTTTGAGAAGCTACAATTTACATCTTTTTTTAAAAGATCTTTTTTCTTTAAAAAAAAGATGTTTTGTAATCATTGATAGACAAAAATATCCTTACTAAAATTTTAAAAAGACATCTTTTACCCCCTTTCTTTCCTGAATGAATGTACTATACATTCAATGTCTCCTTCGTACAAAACCAAATATATGAAAAGTCAATTAACTAATTCATACAAAACCAACGCAATTTTTATTTTCTTTTGCTATAATCATACGTGAGATCTTTTATTTTTATTTTTATTTTCATAGATGGAATTATATTTTATACAGTGTTGACCTTGGCTTGATGTTTGAGATTTTTTAGGATTCTGTATCTAATATTTTGTGAGCATTATTATGTAATATTTTGCCGAATTCACTATTGCAAGAATCATGTAATATTTTGAGATAAAATCTTTAATGATTTGATATAAAATATAATTATATATAAATATAAAAAAATATACTAATATCAAAATATAACAGTAAAAAATCTGAAATAATTCACAAATAAAAACATAACATATTCGTTTAGCTTTTGTGAAATATATATATATATATAAAGGTTGGAAGTTAAAATATTATTGTTTTTCTACACACTCAACAATAAATCATCATGTTCTTTTCTTTTACCCTTTCTTCTTCGTATTGTTATTATTATAAGCTTCGTATTATTGTACATTATTGCTATTTGCTTTCTTTTATTATTTTCACCATTTTTTTCATATTATTATTATTTGCTTTCTTTTCATATTGTCTCTGTCTTTATATTACTTTACGTTATTATTATTTGTTTTTTTGTTTTTTTTTTTATCTTTTTGTCATTATTATTAATTTATTTGTAATTTTTATTTGGTTTTTATCATAGTATTTTATTTTATTTAGTGTGTTATAATATTCACGATTATTATTTATATTACAATTTATTTTATTAACGTTATACATTATAAAATTTGATCTAATTTATAATTTATATAGTATGGCTCCAAAACTAAATCCAAGAAGAGGTTCTAGTCAAGTGAATATTGAAAACGAAGATGCAACAAATGAAGGAGAAGTAGAAACTGTAAAAGCAAAATGGGATGATTGGAATACTGAAATATTTTTGACTATCTGTGTGGAAGAGATACAAGATGGTAATAGACCTAATAAACATTTCAGCAAAATTGGTTAGAAAAATCTACAAAAAAAATTTAGAGAGAGAATAGGACTTCTATATGTGCATAGACAACTAAGAAATAGATGGGATGCTCTTAAATCTTATTTTCAATTATGGGCTAAATTAGTTGGACAAGAGACTGGTCTTGATTGGGATCATGAGAAAAAAACAGTGTTAGCTTCTGAATCTTGGTGGATTGATAAAATTAAGGTATGTTAATTTTGCATTATAAAATAATACAATAAGTTAATTTTATCTTTAAAATTTATTAGATATCTTTTATATTTATTCTTTTGCATATTTTAAACAGATTAATCCAGAATTCGCTAAGTTTAAGAATGAAAGTCCTAAATCTTTAGATAGGCTTGAACAATGTTTCAAGGACATCGTAGCTACTGGTTATAGTGCTTGGGCGCCATCAGAAGATCCAAATCCTGAAGAATTTAATCAGAACAATGAGGATTTCGAGAGTGGAGGTGACATGAATTATACAAATGAATTTATTGAAGAAGACATTGCAAATTATACAGTTGTTCAAAACCTTACTAGAGAGAAAAGAAGGAAGACTTCTAACAAAAAGTTGAGAAACGAGCTGGAATAGCATCTAGATTACAGGACTCACTTGATCGTATTTTGGTTGGTGTGGAGTCAAAAGCTGCAACTAAGGGAGATGATCCTTACTCCAAGTTGCTACGCAAATTACCTGACTTAGAACCATATAGTCCACAGTTCTATTTGGGAATTAGATTAATGGATAAGCCACAATATAGTGAAACTTTCATTGCATTGAGTGATGATCCCAATCAACAACTTGGATGGTTAGAATCTTTTAAATTAGATGACATGAACTGTCTCTGAATTTTATTTTTATTTTTATTTTTCTGCATGAATTCTTATTATCGTTATTGTTGAACTTTAATTTAGTGACAATGTTATAATTTGTGTTTTGATTTTATATTTTGGAATTTTATTTAATAATGACATTGTGAATAGTATTTTTTGCTTTGTTATCTTATTTTTCATGTTAATTTAAATTATACAGGATGAGTGATTATGAAACAGATAATGATACTGAATATGAAGAACATGAAAAAGATTACGAATCAGCTGCTATATTAGCTATTTGTGGAGTTGCCAATTATTACTTGCGATATGTCCTCAAACAAGAGAAAAGGACTTCAAAACTATCAGGATATCAATGGCTATTAGAATTAAAGGAAGGGAATGAAATGTGATTTTTTGAACAATTTAGAATGAGAAAATCAGTGTTTAACCATTTATGCAATGATTTGGTTCTCAATTATGGCTTGAAATCTACATGAGGTGTTAGTAGAGAAGAGATGGTAGCAACATTTTTATACATGCTTGAGCAAGAAGTTTCTTATAAAATGTTAGAGGAGCGATTTCAGCATTCAGGTGAAACTATATTTCGTCAATTTCATCATGTTCTATCATGTGTGAAGAAATTAGCGAAAAATATTATTAGACCTATTGATCCTAGTTTTGGAGACACACCTAAATATATTATGGATAATGATAGATATTGGCCATATTTCAAAGATTGTATTGGAGCTATAGATGGTACGCATATAGTCATTCATGTTCACCAAGATGAGCAAGTGCGATTTATTGGTAGAAAAGAAAATACTACAACAAATATAATGGATGTGTGTGATTTTAATATGTGTTTTACATTTATATGGGTTGGTTGGGAAGATTCTGCACATGATACAAGAATTTTTATGGAGGCTCTTCGAACAAAAAAGCTAAATTTTTCACATCCACCAAAAGATTAGTTATGTCATTTAAGTTTATTTCGAGGTTACATTTATTTTCATGATAATATGTGGCTTGATTTTTGTATATTTTTAAATATATTTCAGGTAAATATTACTTAGTTGATACTGGTTATCCAACTTTTAAGGGATTCTTAGAACCTTATCGTCATACAAGGTATCATATTTCACAATTTAGACTAGCACCAAATTTTAGATCAAATAATGAAAAGTTCAACTATTGTCATTCAAGTTTAAGGACAGTAATTGAAAGGACTTTTGGAGTATGCAAAACAAGATGGAAGATACTACAAAACATGCCATTAAGAGCCAAATTTAAAACCCAGCGTGATATCATTGTTTCATGTTTCACTCTTCATAATTTTATAAGAATATGGATTCTGATGACATAAGTATTTTGCAAAAGTTTGAAGATATTGTTTCGTTACAAGCCAGATGTTCGGGCAATGGAAGAAATAAGAGACAATATAAGAGATCAATTATCGGATCAAATAAATTAGTATAAATAATTAGTTTTCTTTTATTATTATTAATAAACTCTTTTATGATTGAATGTCCTTTTAAGTAATTTTATTATTATAAAAGTACTTTTATATTTTTGTATCCAAACAATAACATCTTTTAAATAAGTATTTTTAACTAAAGTATCTAAACATAAAATCACTTTTACTTTTATAAAAGAACTTTTTTTAGAATGACCCCAAACAAGCCCTAAGTGTCTTATTTTATCTTATTGTGAGAAACACACGCTGGCTAATAGTTATTAATGAATTGTTATTATCATTACTTCCTTTACTCTTATCAATAGTGACACAAACAATAAGCAGAATCAGCGCCAACAAACACGAATAACAACAAGAACAAGAAAATTAACACAAGATGAGATTAACAAAGCCACCAACCAAAAGTTCATCAGCCTGCAGAGCCACAACAAGCAACAGTGATGAGCCTTAGGGGAACAGGGGACGAGAGATTTGGGGTTAGGGTTAAAGAGAGAATATCACGGGTTTGGGATTTTAGTTTTGCGCGTTGAGGTTGAGTGACATTGAAATAGAAGAGATTTTGAGTTTAATTTTAGGATCTTAATTTGAGGGGATACAAAATTATTGCTACAAATTAGTCTTCAAAAATTTGAAAGAAATAACCTATTTTTGCTCAAAATTTGCTTGTACTTTTTTAACGAGATTTTAGAAGAAAGTTATCATGAGAGAAAAGAATAAGGTAATGGGAATGAGTTTATAGATGAATTTTGAATAACCTATTTTTGCTCAAAATTTGCTTGTACTTTTTTAACGAGATTTTAGAAGAAAGTTACATGAGATGATTTGATAAATCATGTATGTATAAATTGAAGCATGGGATGTGTTACATGATGGAATACATAAATAGTACCACCATCTCGAAGGAGTTTGACAGCGTTAAATTTCAATAATTGCAAGCTCTCTTTTTAGAAAAATAGTATGGGATAGGATTTGTTTACTTTTACATCTTATGGCCTCAAAAATGCTGATTTTGCTCTACTTGAGGCTTTACGTTATGGTGAGACTTGCCTATATCATGTGTAATATATATATGGAGATAACGCTTAATTTATTTGCTAAAATTTTGAGCATTCATTAGAATAGTCCTTAACTTAAAAAAATGACCAAATTATTCTATAAATTTATAAATTGTGAATCTCTATTTATTTTGAATTCAACTGCTGTACAGTATTAAAAACTTAAAATAGAATATTAAAATGTCATCAGTTTAGCATCTTCAACAATAAAGTGACTTAGCTAAAACTTTAGTATTCAAATTAGTTAATGAGACTCGTTTTAGTCTCTACACTAATATAAAACTAATTAATTAACTAAAATAAGTCCAATTCAATTTGAAACACTTATTTAATCATGTTGTAAAGTTTTAGTCACATTATCTTACCATTGGAATGTTATACTGATACTGTAACACTCTATGTTAGTATTGTATTAACGATAATTAAATTAGAGATGACAAATATTCACAATTTATAAATTTAAAGGTCAATTTGATCATTTTCAAAAATCAGAAATTATTTTAATAAGCATTTAAAATTTCAGAAACTAAATTAAATATTACCTTAATATATATGACTTTAAAATGCTAATTTTGTTGTGACTAAAATAAACTAAACAAAGAAACAAAACAAATGAACTGATTAAATAGAGAGTGTTTAAAACTACTCTTAAACTCCTCTCAAGGTGAAGGAAACTCCACATGAGAAAGTTATAACTCCATCGCCATCTTTGCCATAGTGTCTGCCACCATATTTGCATCTCTCATAATCAAACGAAAATCAACACGCCAATTTCAATGCATGATATCTCTTATTTTGAGTACCAATGAATCAATAAACCCAAAAATATCTTGGTGATTAGTAACAAGATTAAACGCTTCTACACAATCCGTTTCACAAATAACATCTCGTTAACCCACATATCCTCTCCAAATAGCAAACAATTCTTCTTGAAGAATACTATTACTCTCAGGGTGTGTGTGGTTGGAGGAATTATAAATAATTTCTGAGAATTTTAAGATGGGAATATCATATTTCCATGTTTGGTTCAAAGTTTGAAAAATTATTCCTAAGCAAGTTTAATTCTAGGGAATCAAAATACCATCATTTCAATTCCCACCTTTCTCTTGGATATCTTTGATTCCCATGGGAATAGAATCTTTGTAACAAAGTAATACTTGAACCACACACACCCTCAATCATTTTCAAACACTCATTTTGCCAACTCCCATTATAATGTCTAATAACACAAGTAAAACCAACACTATCATCCGAACCAAGATAACTAGCATCACAATTAATCTTAAAAGTACTAATAGATGGGGATTCCAAAAACTAGTTAGAATAGAGGAAAGGGACATACGTTATAATTCAAAAATATTTCTAAACTTCTTTTCTATAGTTAAAGCCAGACAAATCACTTTTTTCGAAAACCAAGTTTCATGAGGATTAAGATGCCAACTTTAAAATGACCTACCATTTTTCTAATTTGAGTTTAATCCACCACAGTTCACAAATGTGTAGAAGTCTTTTGAATATATTATAAAAGTAAAATAATGTATAATTAATACCTTAACTTTTTAAGAACAATTTCGTTAGGAACCAAAAGACAATAAATTCTTGATTTGCTTAAGTTTCCATCCTTGTAAGCTTGTGTTTTGTAATTTAACTAATCTTTATTTGTTTAATCATTGTAATTATTGTTATTATTTGGGTCCTAAAAATTTGAAAGTGAGTCCTATGATATTTTTGTTATGATGTTTAAATTGTCTAACTTCTTTTTTAAAATAAAAAATAAAATATTTAAAATAAAAAATAAATTATGTAAAATTTATTAAATATTATTTATTTATCTTTTTTAGTAATTTAGATATAAAGCGATAGGCATATAGCATTTACTAAATTCAAAACATGATTTTAGTGAATACAATTTTTCTGTCACCATTATGTCAAACGAGATTCTGTAACAAACAGAAATTCACAGTAGTATCCAAAACGAACATTTTAAATTCTTTAAGACTAGGAAAAGAAAAGTCTGCGGACTAAAAAATTTGAAGTTTTTAATACTCTTACAACAAAGTTTTTGAAGAATTTTAAAAAAAGAATTTCATTATAAGTACGTACCTACTAGTGTCCGAACAAACACTAGCATGTGTGTTGGATTGCTTTATCTATGTAACAAAATCTATTCTATTATATAAAAATATATTTCTTTATTTAATGATGGAGCTTACGTAATATATTTCTAAGAGTGTTTTTTTATTTATTTCTATTAACTCATTAAATACATATTATTACGATAAACTAACTATATCAACTAATTAATTTGATTAGATATTTAAATATAACATAATTTATATCAATTTGATTTGGTAGTATTTCTTAATTTATTTATTTTAATATTCTGTTAATATTTTTAATTTATTAAACTAAATTTATTGTATGTACTAATTAATTAATTTGATTAATTTATTAATCATTAAAATAATAAATCTATAAATAAAATAGATAACTGAGATATTTTCAACTAATAATTAAATCAAATCAAATCATATATATTGAACTAAATTCAAATCATGTGAATTAAAGACTAAATTAAAATAAGATAATTTTTTACTTATTTAAGTTGAGTACAATAAATACAAATTAATTTTGTTAGATAATCATAGTTGTCTAATCTATTATATATAGATGGCCACACAAAATTATAAGAATCGTTATTTTTATTACTCTTGATATTTCAATTCTTCTTTTCTTCTTTTTTTTTCTTTATGTATAGTTTCTTTTATGTATAAATGTACCCAAAATGAGAAAGTACGTATGAGTGTTTTATTGATTGTTTGTTTGGTGAATATATATCAATTTTTTAAAGTAGTCGATGTATTTTTTTTATAGTATTAGATAGAAGAATATTTGTTAAAATGAATATTTTCATTGTAATGAATTTTTTTCAATTGTTATATTTTTAAATTCTTTGAAGGCACAAGATAATAAAATAGGTTGACTTTAATATCATTAGAAGCTAAATTTAATGGTTCAAATAAGCACTACTAATTATGTTAAAAAAAATAATTTTGTAATAATAATATGATTTACATATTAATTTTTTGAGTAAATTCATTTCAAAATGTAAAAATTAGACTTAATTACGCTAAAATTTTAAAGGTAATATAGAATTTGGCAACAAAATTAACATTCATTAAGGAAATAAATTTATTTATGGCTATTTTCTAATTATAAATAATAACAAGGCTTATGAAAAAAATATTAATATCATCATTCTTATTAATTAAATGATAATATTAGGTAGTTGATAGTTTTATAGGCGGAAATTATTAAGTAATTACATAAAAATTAGCAACGAATAAGCAATAAAGATTCAGAAAAATCTATTATATAATACCAATAATATAATTAAAATGTCACATATCATATTTTCATATATATTCTATTTATTATCTATTCTATTATATAAAAATCAGGTTTCTGTACTTAATGATGGAGTTGACGTGACATGCTTATAAGATTGTTTAGCAATTTATTTTTTTAACTCATTAAATACAATTTATTATGATAAATTAACTATATCAACTAATAGATTTGATTAGATATTTAAATATCACATAATTTATTATAATTTATATCAGCAATTTGATTTGATAATATTTTTTAATTTATTTCTTTTAATGTTCTGTTAGTATTTTTAATTTATTTTTTTAATTTATTAAATTAAATTAATTATACTAATATTCTGTATTAATTAATTAATTAGATTAATTAATTAATCATTAAAATAATAAATCTATATAAAATAGGTTCAACAAAATTAATTTTTTATTGTTTAGATCAACAAAGAAATTAAATGAAAAATATAAAAGTGTATGTGAAACTTATGTAAATTTTTTCTCTTTAAAATTGTGAAGAAAACTGATGCAGAAGAGCAAATATGGATAAAAATACAGAGTTACCATTTGAATTATAATTTATATATAATATATAAAAACATTAATATAATTTTACTCTTTTAATTTTTTCTTTTCTTACTTTTTCTTCCATCCAAGCAAAAGAAATTTTTTCTATTTTCTTTCCATTCATTTTTTCTTCATCTAAACAACACACAAAAAAATATAAATTTCTTTTCATTTTGTTTTCTCTCATTTTTTTTCTTTCCATTTTCTTTCCTCTTATTTTCCATCTTATATCCAAACAATAGCTTAGTATTTATCCATTTATCTTCTATTAATATTGTTATAACAAGGATACATGTGACTTTATAAAAATGATATAATCTAAACTTTGATTATCTGAGAATTTATTGAGTGGCTAGAATAACTCCACGTCATGAACCAATGAATGCTAGCAATAAGAATGATCACAAAAATAACCAAAACGGGTATTTGCAGGGATTACTCGCGTTTTGGGGCTAGATGGGGACTAGGGGTGACAAACGGGCTGAAACCCGACGGGCTCACCCGCATAACCCGCAAAAAAAGACGGATTGGGATGGAAATTTGAAACCGCCAAACTTAAAAAGCCCGCCTTCCCCCGCACCGCCTAATCTATGGGCTTTGGCAGGGTGGGGCGGGGCGGGACAGACTTCCCTGCTGGGCCAAGCTTTTATTTTGTCAGGGCCATTTTTTTATAAATTTATATAAAGTTATTGATCTACAAGAGGATGAAGATGATAATTGAAGATGTTTTAAGTTATATTTTGGATTATGTTTTATGTTTGATTGATTATAAACTTGAAGATGTTTAATTATATATTTTGGATAATATTTGTTTTACTTTGGACAATGATGATTTTATCATTTTGTTTCAAAAAAATTTGGTTTATAATTATGTTTATTATAAATTTATAATTATAAAACTTTAATGTGTGTGAATTTAAAAATTATAATTTTTTAATATTTTAAAAATTATAATTTTATTGAAATTGTTGTAAAATTATATATATTGTTTAATATTTAATAGTTTATAAAAAAAAAGGAGAGCCCGCCAGCCTATCATTAGGCGGGACGGGAGAGAAATTCAAGACCGCCTTATTAAGAGAGCGGGGTGGGCCGGGCCAGCCCACCAGATGGCAGACATTTGGCGAGACAGGACAGGTTTTCTTGTTTGCCACCCCTAATGAGAACACGAACATAAGTACCCGCCCCATGAAACCTATTAAATATACGCGAATATGAAATTATTAATTTATACTAATTTATATATATATAAATCCATTTCTTGAATTTAGTAACCATACTTTCTGCCTTTAATTCGAAAATTTTCTTTTTCTTCCAGACTCATTCTCAGTCTCGATCCTCTCTTTCTCTCTCTAACTCACTTTCTCTGCCTCTCAAATTCGTTACTACGTTGCTCAATATCGTTCCAAAAAATTATGTTATGTTATTATATTGGAATATGCTTTTATATTTTCTCCTTTTGAAATGTTATTTTTCATAACGAATATGTTATAAATTATGTTAAATTATATTGAATTGATTATTTTATGATTATTATATTATATTTTTTGTGTTAATTTTTTTAAAAAAAAATTTCAAAGAATATTCGTAGATACCCGAAAAGATCTGTGTTCCCTAAGAGATAATTAAACAGGAACTTACAATGACGGAAAAGGAATGGGGGCATTTTTTTTTAAATAGGAGTGGGGGATGGAAAAATGGGCTTCTCATGATCCCCTGAGTACTCAATACTATATCTAACTAGCAACGGAGATCCAATTTGAGCCGATTTAAGAAGAGACACGTGGACTTCATCTGCATTGTTCCTTTAAGGTAATGAAGCTAAGTCAGATTTGGGACCCTAACAATGGATTTTAGTTGATCTTGCTTGCATTGAGGTTTTATTAGGTCCAAATATAACTTGGATTAATATTTTGAGTTATTGTTATAGCAAATACTATACTATTTAATATTACAACATTTAGTATATATAAAAGTTGAATATATTTACAAGATATTTTCTCTTTTTTTTTAGTTTTAAATATTATTTTCTAATGTAACGAAAAAGTGAAAATAACAATAATCATTCACATAATTAAAATAGATAATCTTAATATATACATGACACTATATATATCAAGGATTATTATATATGATATATAATTTTTTTTCTGTAATGACTATTTGTATAATTTATTGAACAATTTTTTCATCTTAATATTTAATAAATTTAACATACAAAATATTATTTAACATACATAATAAGTAACTTAAGTCATCATCTAAGACAATAAATATAATAGTGTAAATACTTATTTATTTATTAATAGTAAAAAAATATATAAATAGTATAAATTGATATTTTTTTAGTATAAAAAACAATAATAAAAGTTATTAATTAAGTTAATTACATAATTAAAAATTATGAAGAATTTCTTAATAATAATAAAAAATAAGATCATTATTATCACATATTACAAAATTTATGAAAAATTTTTTGGATAATAAATCAATTCTCAATAGATTATACATTAATTCTATAAAAAAAAATAATCAATACATTAGATATTATTATTTATGTACTAATATAATATATATATTATTTATTATTGAGTTTATAATTAATTTTTAATCTAATTTTTGGTAATTAAAATTTAAATAATTAAAATTATTAAATGTTGAATATTTTGCATCTAATCAATTTATTTTTCTTATTGAAATTAAAAAAGGATGAGTTGTTAATCAATTCTAAATTTAAATTTAAATTTGAATAAGAAAATAAAACAATATTTTAAATTTTATCTCGTTAACCAGAATTCATTTCAAGATAAGAAATTACTTTATACATCATATATATATATATATATTGTAGAATAGTATGGTCATTTGTTATTTTTTAATGATAAATATTGTCAAATAAAATTATCTAAGAAATTAGATCAAAGAAAATGTATTTACAAGTTTAGGAAATATTAATTTATTTTTCAATAGAATAAATTATATATTGAATAACAAAAATTGTTATTGATTTCTTTTTATACTAACTAATACTTAACGATGATGTTTCGGTACACCATGTTATCAAAAGATATTAGTCAATCTAATAACTTTTATAATGACATAAGTTTATGAATTTGAAAATTTAAAAATTATTTCATAAAATGTGAAGTTTTAACAAGTAACAATGTTGATCATATTGTTTTGACTTCAAGAATGAATATGATACCAACAAATAAAATTGTCTCAAGTAAATTTCAACAAAGACAAAAGTCCATAAATATTGCTATTAATGAAAAATTATTTTATTTTAAAGACAAATACAATTTTTTCTACGGATTTCATAACTTGGCAAGTCGAGAACTAATCCACCACATATTGATGTTCTATTTATTAAGGGTCTATCGCTAACTAATAGATTGTTATACATACAAGACGAGATTCAAACTCCAAATACTTGCTTAAGCGGACAAATGAGATGACCATTCAACCAATCCAAATTAATTAAAACAAATATTCATTATTTTTAATATTTTTAAGTTATAAAATATTTATAATAATAATTACAATAGATATTTTTTATTTAAATTTTAATTAAAAATTTTATATAATTTTATTCATTACACCGTGCAAGATAAACATACACTAGTAAATATAAAAACAATCATACTTACTTCAGTAGTTAAAAAATTTCGTTAAAGAAATAACTAAACAACGACCAAATTTAATTTTCCACAATAATTATTTTACAAAATAATTATGCCAAAAAAAAAAACTACAAACAAACACCACAATTTTTTTACAATAGGTATAAATTACGGATAAAACACAATCTCACTCCTACGAAAACATTTCACATTATGCAAGTTTTCTTAATTTAAAAATATAAGCCAAAAAAAAAAAAATAAAACACATCAATAAACCAAACACTAATTAATATTACATGAAAATCCTAAAAAAAAATAAAACACATCAATAAACGTTACATGTATATTCTCGTGTATATACCTATATAAATCGAATTGGTTAAATTTAAATTATACATATGATTCGATTTAGCAGGGGACAATGTAAATCGAAATTACTTGTTTCGATTTACCAAAAAATAAAATTCAAAATGCAGAAGATATATACTAAATCGAATTAATTTGATTCAATTTACTATATATGCTATATCAATAGTAAATCGAATAAGAAGGATTGAAATAAAATATAAAAAAGAAAAATCAAAACGAATAAGAATAAAAATCAAACTTTTGTGTTTTAGTTCAAATTTAAAAAAATTTATATTTTTATAAATTTATGAATTTAAAATGAAATATTAAATGGTTTCTAAAAATTTATTAAAAATTATTCTTTGATTCATTAGCATCTAAAGAATTATTACCAAGATTTTTTATGTTGAAAAAGTTAATATAAAGTATAGTCCTCCAAAGTGACATAGGAGTTAAAATTTGAATTTTTTTTTAGAGTCAGAAGTAACAGATAGTTATATATTATAAAATGACCAACTATATTTATACAATATGTAATTTGAGAAATAATTAAAATATTATATTTATACTTTATTATTTTAATTATTTCTCAAATTACATCTTGTATAAATATAGTTGATCATTTTATAATGTATAACTATCTATTACTTTTAACTTTGAAAAAATTAAGTTTTAACTCCTATGTCACCTTGGAAGGCTATACTTTATAATAATTTTTTCAACATCAAAAGTCTCGATATACTTTATTATTTCAACATTATAAATGATCTGTTACTTCTAACTCTGAAAAAAATTCAAGTTTTAACTCCTATACTACTTTTGAGAGCTATACTTTATATTAACTTTTTCAACATAAAAAATTACAGTAATGATTCTTTAGATGCTAATAAGTCAAAGGATAATTTTTAATGATTTTTAGAAATCATTTAATATTTCATTTTAAATTCATAAGTTTATAAAAATATAGATTTTCTAAAATTTGCATAAAAGTTGGATTTATATTCTTATTCGTTTTGATTTTTTATATTTTATTTAAATGCAAATAGGAGTATTTTTTTATTGACATTTATATTTTAAAGTTAATATATTAATTTAAAAATAATAAATATAAATCATCTGTTACAAGTAGTGATTTACTATTGATATAGTATATATGGTAAAAATCGAATTAATTTGATTCAATTTAGTATATATCTCCTGCATTTCGAATTTCATTCTTTGATAAATCGAAATAAGTAATTTTGATTTACATTGTTCCCTTTTAATTCGAATTATATTAATTCGATTTAGTACTATAATGTATAATTTGAATTTAACCAATTTGATTTATGTAGATATGTGTATAAGGACATGTAATGTTTTTTGTTTTGGAACTTTCATATAATGTTCGTTAGGGTTTGATTTAATGATGTGTTTCACACTTCAAAAAAATCCATTAAGAGAATAAATCGATTGTGATTCTTGTCATCTCCATTCATGAAAACTTTAGATTCATGAAGGCACTTTTATCCTCTTTCTGAGTCCTGAATCAGAAACTGCCACTTTTTCACATAACAAAAGCAAAAATCCCACCCAATTTTGTCACTGCTACACAGAGACAGAGACCCACCCTCACTTTCTCTACACTTGTGGACACTTGAATTTGCAACTTTTTCTATGTTTTCCAGTCTCTTTTCAACTTGATCAGTTTTATTATTACTAATGTATTAATAATGATAAAATTAGTTAAGCTAATAAATTTTTTTTAATTCAAATGAAAGATAAATCTATAAATAGTAAGATATATTTTTTATAAATTATATATAATAAATAATATTTAAAAAATAGGTGTATTAAAATCTTTACAATTCTCATTATATATACTAATTTATTAACTTCTTTATTAATATATTTTTTATTATTTAATATATAAAATTATATCAAATATAAAGATATTTAAGATAGTGATATTTTAAAATTTTAATAAAACGAGGTTCCGGATTTAAATTTTGATGAATATATGATGAAAGATATTTTGAGAGCAAAAAATTATATATCAAATCTTTTCTAATGTATAAATTAGATGTTGAATTAGCACTATTCATATTCATTATTAAAATTTTGATTAATTCGATATATATATAACTGTATGAATGATTAAACATTTCCTAACAGTAACTTTTTATTTCTAAAAGTTGAATGGTAAGAATATTATATTAATTAACAAATAGATAAACTATAAAAAAATACACTTGAAATTATTTTGGCAATAAAAATTTTCTCAAATTTTGTTTTTAACAAAAATATTTTTAAATAATTTAAAAATATATTAAAATTGTCGAGTCTTGATCAAAGACATATTCCATTAGTAAAAAAGTATGATATGACTTATTTGCTAATATCAAAACTTCATTTGTCACATAAAAAATTATGTTTATCACATCACTTTTTTTGTTAACATCGAATATCTCACAGGTGCGTATTTTTATCACATTTTGAAATAATTTGAGGACACTTTTGTTATTGACAAAAATTTTGTAGATAACAAAATTTAAGAATATTTTTGCCAACAATAAAATAACTTAGATACATTTTTTTGTAGTAAAAATACTTTTAAATTATTTAAAAACTTGACCAAATATACATTCGTAAATTGAACATTCTACATTAATAAAAAAGAATAATATTACAAAGAAAACTTCTTATATAAAAAGTAAGACTTCTATTGAGTCACGTCAAATTTTTTTTGTTAATGAAGTAGGTCTTAAATCACAGTTAAATATTTTGACATTTTTTGAAATTATTTAAAAATATTTTTGTTAATAACAAAATTCAAAAACATTTTTATGAAGGTTAAAATAATTCGAACATATATTTTGTGATTTCTCCAATAATGTTAAAATACTTATAATATGGACCAATTTCAGATACCGGAGGCTCTTTTTTTAAAAGCAGGTTACCCGTTATACTGACCAGTGCTAGGCAAGCATGAATGGGTATGAAAGGTCAGAATGGAGGGCTATCAGCACAAAAGTATGGTCATCACATTCACCATTCATCGCCACTTGTATGTAGGCCCCACCTCAAAAGAAACCAAAATTACAATTTTTTTTTTGTATTTCAGAAATTTATATGTATTATTTTAATATATATTTTTTCAATATTAAAAATAATTGATAAAACTAAGAAAAAATAAAAAAATAAAAATGCACCCTACAAATGTATACTTAATAGTAAACTAAAAGTAATATAAATATAATTTTTCTTTTTTATTTTTGGATAAAAAATTTAAATGAGTTTGACATATGTTCTTTTAAGGGATAAGTATGATTTTGGTCCCCAAAGTAGGGGCTGAAAATTTATTTCGTCCCTCGCCTTTTTTTCGCTTCAAAATGGTCCCCTAAGTTTTAGTTTGTTTTAAAATCGTCCTTTTTACCAATTATATTTTTTTATTACCAAATTACCCTTTATTAAAAAATTATAAAATAAAATAAATATAAAATAAATAAATAAAAAAAGAAAAAAAAGAAGAAAGGGGGATACAGAAGCGGGGTGGGTGGGGAGAAAGGGGGGGGAGAAAGGGGGGAGGGGGAGGGTGGAGGGGGAGAGAAAGGGGATCCGCGCCGCCGCACCGCCGCCCCCGCCCGCCGTTTCTTCTTCTTCTTCCCGCCGTCGCACCCACCGCCGCACCGCACCGCGCCGCCACCACCACCGCACCATCGCCCCTGCCGCACCACCACCATCATCTTCTTCTTCTTCTTCTTCTTCTTCTTCCGCCTCACCACCGCACCACCAATTCTTCTTCTCCTTCTTTCTTCTTCTTCTTCTTCTGTGAACTTGATTTGTTTGTGAAATTTTTGGATTTTTTTAAAATTTGTTGTAGAATATTGCTTTTGTTGAAATTTGTTATGGAATATTGTTGTGGATTTCTGATGATGATATGCTGATGATGATAAACATGATGATAGTGTGGTGGTGGTGGGTTCTGGTGGTAGTGGTGGTTTTGTTCTGGTGGTTTAGGTGCTGTTCTGATAATGATGATGATGATGATGACCATGATGATAATGTGGTGGTGGTGGTGGTGGGTTCTGGTGGTGGTGGTGGGAGAAAACACAGCGCTGCCGAGACGGGGGGAGGGGGGAGAAAGAGAAGCGGGAGGGAGGTGTTGTTTCGGGAAGAGGGAAAAGGGGGAAGGGGGAAGGTCGCTGTCGCAGCAGCTCCACGCCGCCGCCGCTCCACGTCGCTGCTCCTCCTCTGCCTGCATTTGCGATTCTGCTTCTGGTTGAGGAAGAAGATGGGAGGTAGGGAGGGAGGGGTATTTTTGTCCGAAGGACCATTTTACAATAAACTGAAACCTTGGGGACCATTTTGGAGCGAAAAAAAGTTAAGGGACGAAATAAATTTTCAGCCCCTACGATGGGGACCAAAATCATACTTATCCCTTCTTTTAAATACTTTGACAATATTTGTAAAGAATTTATTTAATTGTATGCCCATAAAAGAAAATTTTATACTACTAAAAGAATACTTAAAGTCATTGAATTTATTATTAAAAATTTTTCGTTACTACTACAGTCAAATTATTATTGAATTTTTTGACGATAATAATCGAAATAGTCAGATTCCACATATCAAATCTAACAGTAATTAACATTCTTCTTGTAATTTTAGGTAAGTAAGTTATTCTTCTTTTTCTTTTGTATTCTTATATTGTCTTTCAATATGTATTTTCTTCTTTCTTTTTTCATATTATATTATTTATACAGAATTTTTGTAATTTTATAAAAAAAATTCCAAGCTTTATTTGTGTTTGTTATAAGAAATTTGTATTTGTTTCATATTATTTGTCTTTGTTGTTAGAAAAAAAAAACAATAACTTTATAAAAACTTGATCGGTATTTGATTACAAAAAATTTGTTCACCTAATATTTTTCAATATATAATAGTTAAATTCTTGGTTACTCCTCCATTTTAGGATTACACATGCAAGGACAGATAACCAAATGTTAATTCTCAATTTCTATGAATAAATATTGTAGGAAAATTGGACATATTATTTAATTAAATATTATCACAAAACCTTAATAGTGAAAAATCAAATACAAATCTTTATTTCGTATAAGAAAAGTCTAGGGAGCCAGCAACTTTTGTATTTTTTGGCCAGCACTTAACTATCAAAATAAAAGTGAGTAGTTTTTCATCATTAGATGTAATCTCACACCATTAAAAACACTATAATAACTAATCGATGGTTACAAAATACCAAAGTTGCTGCCCCTACCATTCCTCGTTGGTATAAAGTGTATCTTTTGTTCTTAATACTTTTCAAAAACCTCCCTTCCTCTACCCAAACCTTCAACCAGTTATTCCACCACTACAGTGACTCCTCCTTCCTTCTCACCAATTTCACCATTACATCCTTCCATGGCATTGTTGTTACCGCACTACAACCGCCACCGCCAACTCCTTCTTCATTTCATCTATCATCTTTATCACAACCACTATAATAATCCAAAACCTTCACCATCACTACCATCTCTTCTCTCACTAACTAACAAATTGTTGAGTTCGAAAATGTTTTTACATTTTATTATGATGACAAACATTTAGTTGATTGATTAAAGATTGATCTTAGTTAATGATTTGAGTGATTGTGCTATAAAGTTTTAGATTTAACATTGGTGTAAATGTTGATTTGGTTATGATTGGAAAAAATCAACTAATTAAGAGCAAGATATGAAACATATGGAAAGAGTTGTTGCTATACCAAATAGATAAGGAAACAATCTTAAACATCATGAGAAGATCATGGACAGCAACATCTATAATCATCTACAATGCAATGATCTGATCTTATTCAGATAGAAGAGTTGCTGCAAGGAAAGATGAGAAGAATAAGGAAAGAAAAATTGTTGTTTATAGAAAAGAAAATATCACACCATTAAAGAGCATTAAACCTGCAACGGCTAACAAAGGCTGAACTTTTGAATATAAAGAAGTTGAACAAAATTTGAAGAAACTAAGGAGAATATTCATAAATTAAACATTGTACTATTGAGTGTCTTTCTTCTTTACTTTGGTTTGTTTTTCATATTTAGTTTTGAGTCTTCCTAGTACTAAGAAAAAGGCATGTGATTTATTGAGAGATTATTTGAAAAAGTCTATAAGTAAACAGTCATAAACTACGAAGAAAAGACAACAGAGGTTCAGATTCAATTTGTCTTTGGTTTTGTTTCGTCATAGTGATTTAGTTTGGTCTTGGTGTTTGTTTGTGAAGCACGAAATTGTTGCTTCAATTGTCTTGGGTAGAACCAATTTGGTTCGATTTGTCTTTGAATTAGTCTTGGCATTGGTAAAATAAAGCTCAAATACAGAATAAAAAAAGCGCGAAGCGTTCACACGTAACCACAAGCGTAAAGGCACAAGATAACAGAGTATATGTGTGTGTCTATATATATATATATATATATATATAAGAATAATAGTCATAGAGTACTAGCCGCAACCCACGGAGTTTAGGCCGACTAGTTATATACAGACATAACAGAGTTCTGAAAGTTAAAACAGTATACGACATATCTCTCAAAGTAAGCCTCTAAGGCAAATAAGGATACAAAAATGAGAGTACTAAAACAAAATATCTAAAAGAAATACAAAAGATGATAAAGATCCTCCGCTCTGTCACCATTTTGTAACTCACCGAGGTGGGTTGCGACCTGCATCTGAAAAATAACAACAACATATGGTATAAAAACCGGAGGTTCTCAGTATGGTAACAGTGCCCAATAATGTAAGATATAAGGTTCTGGGATGTCAGAGGCAATCCTAGAACTTTACATCAAGCATAAGATTTAAACTTATAATTAAATTTAAATAAATCCTTAAACAGGTCATTTATCTTAGGAAATTTCTAAACTATCAGTTCACCACTGTCCCACATCCTTCACCAGCCTAACCTCCATGCGATCCCATCGCCATTGCCTTTCGAACCTCCTCAATCTCAGTAGAAAACACAAGTAATAGAAATACAAGTAAAACACAAGTATAATCATGTATATCAAGTAATTCAAGAAGAAATTAAGCATGTTATACAATTAGGCAACACAATGCAAGTCGGCAAAACAAGCAAACATATAGAATATGCACATGATGAATGCCTGTCCTACTGGCTGTGATATCACATTATCGGTTCAACAGCCAGCCCGACACATTCCCATGGGAATGTCTCCTTTTGGTCACGAGTATAAAAATGGGAACCCCCCACGGATATAGTGCCGGGCAAACTCTTGTGATTCGAAAGGATGCGAGTGGGGTATTCTGCCACAGACCTCACATCTCAATGTAAGCAGGATTAACCACCGTCCTTACACTGCCGCCGTGACCTCAACAAGAGGGATTAACCACCGTCCTTGCCAGGCGCATAGCGTCTCAACAATATCAACATAAAATAATATATAAGTGATTTTTCAGAAATCATTTTCAGTACTCAGTAAAGTCATCATTCCACTCTGAGTCCTAAACTCATCTCAAACATCATCAATCCGTAATTTCACAACTCATCACATTAATCATCATTACAGTGCTCCGCCATCTCACTCAAATAATCCATCCTCAATACCCCAGAAACCTATGTCTTTGTCTTTTAATTTCATACATAAATTCTCTAAATTAAGTCACTAACTCATCTTTAGTAATATTAATACCTAATTACTAGATAGTATTCTTAAACTGTACTTAAAGAATGTTTAGAAAGTTAGAGAACCCTTGGAAAGTGAAGAAAACCATTTTTTAGCAAAACAGGGGTCTCGCATACGCAAGCCCCCTGTCCGCGTATGCATGCGTTGAAATTTGGGTGTCCGCGTAGGCGGCACCATACTCACGTCGCGTGTTATAGTTTTGCGTACACAAGGGTCAAAATTTGCACGTCTGCATACGGATGCAGTGCCCGCGTACATGAGATGTCCAGGAAGTAAAGAATACCCGCGTCGCGTGCACTGTGTCGCGTACGCATGCTGTACCAGACTTGCAAAAATTTAAAGCTGCAGAATTTCAGTTTTAAACACCAAACTTTAAACGTTTATAACTTCCTCCACAAAACTCCATTTTCCTCAAACTTTATATCATTTTAAAGTTCTTTAAATCATCTTCAATATAAAATATATTTCAATCAATTTCAAAAATTGAGAATCAAATTATGATCTGCCAAAATTTTCCAAAAACATATTTTTACCAAAAGTGACAATTCTCTCATTTTTCCAAAACTTCCAAAATTAAAACAACTCCAAACATACTTAAACATCATAAAACACTAATAAATACAATAATTTACCATTTCATAGCATTTTCATCAATTCAACACCTATTTCACTCATTCTTTTCCACCTCTTTCCACCACAAGTTCAACAAAATTCACAATTCTCTACATCAAGATTCCAACATTAGCAATTTTCACACAATTTAACTCTTCATATACATTATTCACCACCATTCAATATCAACACTAACCACAATATTCAAAACTCAATATTATTGGTGCACGAATCCCCACACTCCATACAGCTGTACCAGCAAATGCACTGGGTCGTCCAAGTAATACTTGAGCGAGTCAGGGTCGATCCCACGAGAATTGTGGTTTAAAGCAAGCTATGGTTATCTTGCAGGTCTTAGTCAGGTGAAATCAAGAGGTTATTGGTTTGAATATTTGATAGAGTGAAAAAGGTCTAATATAAAAAGGGTGTGAAATACTTTGTGAATTGGAATGTGAACAGTAATAAGAACATGGTTAAGGATTGAAGTTGCTTTGTCTTTCTGAATTAACTCTGGTATTACTTTCTTCTTTGCTTGTGAATGATTTCTTCTATGGCAGGTTGTATGTGATCAACGTCGTACGGCCGAAGTCGCCAATCTTCTCCAGAACTGAACACCGGGGTTAGTGCGCATCCAGTCTGATTGAGGGTGAAACTCTTACAGTCCATTCTCCTTAATTATCCTACTCAAAACGCCACAGATAAGGTCGGATCTTCTGGATCAGAGAATGCTGCATCTTTGGGTTCTAGCATCTACCACAGAGACCCTAATCTCCCCAGAAATCGGCTGAACTGGTGTCTCAAGAAGTATGCGTCCCCCCTCTTCTGGAGAATTGTAAGATAAGTCTTAAATACTAAACAGATGACTAGCTATTTAGTGCTAAAATCCACTTCTGGGGCCCACTTAGTGAGTGTTTGGACTGAGATTTGATGAGATCCATGTGCTATGAGGCTTCTAGGGCATTGAACATTGGCTAGGGGTTCTCTCTGGGCGTTTGGACGTTGGTCTCTGCTCTTTGGGCACTGGACGCCTAGAAGGAGGCAGGAGGCTGGCGTTGAACGCCAGTTTTAGGCCTTCTAATCTGAAGCAAAGTATAAATTATTATACATTTATGGAAAGCTCTGGAAGTCAGCTTTCCATAGCCATTGAGAGCGCTCCATTTGGACTTCTTTAGCTCCAGAAAAGCTCTTCCGAGTGCAAGGAGGTAAGATCCGGACAGCATCTGCAGTGCTTTCTCTGTCTCTGAATCATACTTTTGCTCCAACTCCTCAATTTCAGCCAGAAAATACCTGAAATTGTACAAAAACACAAAAACTCGAAGTAGAATAAAAAAATGTGAATTTAACACTAAAACCTATAAAAACTCAATAAAAACTAAATAAAACATACTAAAAACTATATGAAAATGATGCCAAAAAGCGTATAAAATATCCGCTCATCACAACACCAAACTTAAATTGTTGCTTGTCCCCAAGCAACTAAAAACACAGTAGGATAAAAAGAAAAGTAAGATACAATAAATTTCAAAGTTTCTAATGAAACTCAGTTTCAATTAGATAAGCGGGACTTAATAGCTTTTTGCTTCTGAATAGTTTTGGCATCTCACTATCCATTGAAACTTAGAAGTGTTGGCATCTCTAGGAACTTAGAATCTAGATGATATTATTGACTCTCCTAGTTTAGTTTTTTTTTTTATTCTTGAACACAGCTTTTTAAAGTCTTGGCCGTGACCCTAAGCACTCTGTTTTCCAGTATTACCACCGGATACATAAATGCCACAGACACTTTAACTGGGTGAACCTTTTCAGATTGTGATTCAGCTTTGCTAGAATCCCCAGATAAAGGTGTCCAGAGTTCTTAAGCACACTCTTTTTTGCTTTGGATCACGACTTTAACCGCTCAGTCTCAAGCTTTTCACTTGACACCTTCATGCCACAAGCACATGGTTAGGGACAGCTTGTTTGAACTGCTTAGGTCAGGATTTTATTCCTTGCAGGCCCTCCTAACCATTGATACTCAAAGCCTTGGATCCTTTTACCCTTGTCTTTTGGTTTAAAGGGTTACTGGCTTTTTCAATCTGCCCTCCTTTTTCCTGCATTTTTTGGCAGTAATGGATTTTTTTGCTTTTTATTTATTTATTATTTTTTTCGCATGCAAATATATATTTTTTTCTTTTTGCAACATGTTTTTTCTTTTTCTTTTTGCTGCTTTTTCTTGCTTCAAGAATAAATTTTTGGATTTTTCAGATTACCAATAATACTTTTTCTTTTTCATCATTCTTTCAAGAACCAACATTCTAAAATTCCAACTTCAAATATGCACTGTTTATTCATACATTCAGAGAAAAAAAAAGCAATGTCACCACATCAATTCTTATTATAAACTTAAAATTCATGTATCTCTCAATTCTTTTCAATTAAAATTTTTTTTAAGCAAGGTGAGAGACATATGGAACATTTTATAACTTTAAGACATAAATGCAAATGCTCATGCAACAAGAACAAGAGAACAGATAGTACAACATAACAGGAAAAAGAAAAATACAAAAGAAAAGGAGATAAAGAGAACGAATCCACCTTTAATGGTGGCGGCTAAAACTCCTCCTTGAGGATCCAATGTGGTGCTTCATCTCTTCAAGATCACTCCTTTGCCTTTGTTGCTCTTCCCTCATAGCCCTTTGATCTTCTCTAATGGATCTTTGGTCTTCCCTTATTTCATTGAGGATGGTAGCATGCTCTTAATGCTCCAACCTTAATTGCTCCATGGTGGACGAAATTGAGATTACACTTTGATTATGTAAAATTCATTGCTCTTTCTTTCCCTGGCAATGGCGCCAGAAACATGATGCCAATACCATGGTTCACAACTTCACACAACTAACCAGCAAGTGCACTGGGTCGTCCAAGTAATACCTTACGTGAGTAAGGGTCGAATCCCACGGAGATTGTTGGTATGAAGCAAGCTATGGTCACCTTGTAAATCTCAGTCAGGCGGATATAAAATAATTATGGAGTTTTCGAAATTAAATAATAAAAGAAGGATAGAAATACTTATGTAATTCATTGGTTAGAATTTCAGATAAGCGTGTAGAGATGCTTTCGTTCCTCTGAACCTCTGCTTTCCTGCTATCTTCATCCAATCAATCTTACTCCTTTCTATGGCTAGCTTTATGTAATGCATCACCATTGTCAATGGCTACTTTCGGTCTTCTCTCGGGAAAATGATCCAAATGCCCTATCACGGCACGGCTAATCGTCTGGAGGCATCACCCTTGTCAATGGTTACATCCTATCCTCTCAGTGAAAATGGTCAACGCACCCTGTCACGGCACGACTATTCATCTGTCAGTTCTCGATCATGCTGGAATAGGATTTACTATCCTTTTGCGTCTGTCACTACGCCCAGCAATCGCGAGTTTGAAGCTCGTCACAGTCATTCAATCATTGAATCCTACTCGGAATACCACAGACAAGGTTTAGACTTTCCGGATTCTCTTGAATGCCGCCATCAATCTAGCTTATACCACGAAGATTCTGATTAAGAGATCTAAGAGACACTCATTCAATTGAAAGTAGAACGGAAGTGGTTGTCAGGCACGCGTTCATGGGGAATGATGATGATTGTCACGTTCATCACATTCAGGTTGAAGTGCGAATGAATATCTTAGAAGCAAAATAAGATGAATTGAATAGAAAACAGTAGTACTTTGCATTAATCTTTGAGGAACAGCAGAGCTCCACACCTTAATCTATGGAGTATAGAAGCTCTACCGTTGAAAATACATAAGTGAAGGTCCAGGCATGGCCGAATGGCCAGCCCCTCTGATCTAAGAACCAGGCATCCAAAGATGTTCCGGATTCAAAGACGTTCCAGATTCAAAGACGTTTAATACAATAGTAAAAGGTCCTATTTATAATAAACTAGCTACTAGGGTTTACAGAAGTAAGTAATTGATGCATAAATCCACTTCCGGGACCCACTTGGTGTGTGCTTGGGCTGAGCTTGAGTTTTGCACGTGTAGAGGTCCTTCTTGGAGTTGAACGCCACCTTTTGTGCCATTTTGGGCGTTGAACTCCACTTTGCAACTTGTTTCTGGCGCTGGACGCCAGAATTGGGCAGAGAGCTGGCATTGAACGCCAGTTTGCGTCGTCTAAACTTAGGCAAAGTATGGACTATTATACATTTCTGGAAAGCCCTAGATGTCTACTTTCCAACGCAATTGGAAGCGCGCCATTTTGAGTTCTGTAGCTCCAGAAAATCCACTTTGGGTGCAGGGAGGTCAGAATCCAACAGCATCAGCAGTCCTTTTTCAACCTCTGAATCTGATTTTTGCTCAAGTCCCTCAATTTCAGCCAGAAAATACCTGAAATCACAGAAAAATACACAAACTCATAGTAAAGTCCAGAAATGTGAATTTAACATAAAAACTAATGAAAACATCCCTAAAAGTAACTAGATTCTACTAAAAACATACTAAAAACAATGCCAAAAAGCGTATAAATTATCTGCTCATCACAACACCAAACTTAAATTGTTGCTTGTCCCCAAGCAACTGAAAATCAAATAGGATAAAAAGAAGAGAATATACTATAAATTCTAAACTATCAATGAAACATAGCTCCAATCAAATGAGCAGGACTTATAGCTTTTTGCCTCTTGAATAGTTTTGGCATCTCACTTTATCCATTGAGGTTCAGAATGATTGGCATCTATAGGAACTCAGAGTTCAGATAGTGTTATTGATTCTCCTAGTTCAGTATGATGATTCTTGAACACAGCTATTTTATGAGTCTTGGCCGTGGCCCTAAGCACTTTATTTTCCAGTATTACTACCGGATACATAAATGCCACAGACACATAATTGGGTGAACCTTTTCAGATTGTGACTCAGCTTTGCTAAAGTCCCCAATTAGAGGTGTCCAGGGTTCTTAAGCACACTCTTTTTTTGCTTTGGACCTTGACTTTAACTGCTCAGTCTCAAGTTTTCACTTGACACCTACACGCCACAAGCACATGGTTAGGGACAGCTTGGTTTAGCCGCTTAGACCAGGATTTTATTCCTTTAGGCTCTCCTATCCACTGATGCTCAAAGCCTTGGGATCCTTTTTATTTGCCCTTGCCTTTTGGTTTTAAGGGTTATTGGCTTTTTGCTCTTGCCTCTTGGTTTTAAGAGCTTTGGCTTTTTCTGCTTGCTTTTTCTTTTTCTTTCTAAATTTTTTTTTCGCCTATATTTTTTTTTCTGCAAGCTTTGTTCTTTGCTGCTTTTTCTTGCTTCAAGAGTCATTTTTATGATTTTTCAAATTATCAAATAACATGTTTCCTAGTCATCATTCTTTCAAGAGCCAACATATTTAACATTCTTAAACAACAACTTCAAAAGACATATGCACTGTTCAAGCATTCATTCAGAAAACAAGAAGCATTGTCACCACATCAATATAATTAAACTAAGTTCAAGGATAAATTCGAAACTCATGTACTTCTTGTTCTTTTGAATTAAAACATTTTTCATTTAAGAGAGGTGATGGATTCATAGGACATTTATAACTTTAAGACATAGTTACTAACTACTAATGATCATGTAATGAAGACACAAACATAGATAAGTACTTAAAATAGAAAACGAAAAACAGAGAAAGTAAGAACAAGGAATGAGTCCACCTTAGTGATGGTGGCGCTTCCTTCTTGAGGTACCAATGATGTTCTTGAGCTCTTCTATGTCTCTTCCTTGCCTTTGTGGCTTGATTCCTAGTGATTTTTGGTATTTCTATCCTCAGTTGCTTCCAATAACTATGTGGAGGGAAGTGCATCCCCTGAGGTATCTCAGGGATCTCTTGATTTGCAGCCACATGTTCTACTACTGAGCTATAGATCTTTACATAATTGTTTTACCACACCAAACTTAGAATGTTGCTCGCCCTCGAGCAAAAGAAGAAGGAATAGATGAAGAAGAAGATGTGGAAAAAAAAACTAGGATTATGAGGAAGGAAGGTGGGGATCTTGTAGGGTCCACAGATCCTGATATGATCCTGTGAGGTCCACAGATCTTGAGGTGTCAAGGCATTTACATCCCTGCACCAATTTAGGCATGCAAAATGCCCTTGCACACAACTCTGGGCGTTCAGCGCCAGGTTGGTGCCCATTTTGGGCGTTCAACGCCCATTTGTTGCCCATTTCTGGCGTTGAACGCCAGAACCATGCTTGTTCTGGTCGTTCAGCGCCAGCTCTTCTCCAGGGTGCAATTTTGGCGTTCAGCGCCCAGATGCTGCCCATTTTGGGCGTTCAGCGCCCAGACACTGCCTATTTTGGGCGTTCAGCGCCAGAACCATGCTCTGTTCTGGCGTTGAACGCCAGACAGGTGCTTCCTCCAGGGTGTGATTTTTCTTTCGCTGTTTTTGATTTTGTTTCTAAATTTTTCGTTTATTTTGTGACTCCACATGATCATGAACCTAAGAAAACATGAAAAACAAAAATAGAATTAGATAAATAAACATTGGGTTGCCTCCCAACAAGCGCTTCTTTAATGTCAATAGCTTGACAGTGGGCTCTCATGGAGCCTCACAGATGTGCAGAGCTTTGTTGAGACTCTCCAACACCAAACTTAGAGTTTGGATATGGGAGTTCAACACCAAACTTAGAGTTTGGTTGTGGCCTCCCAACACCAAACTTAGAGTTTGACTGTGGGGGCTTTGTTTGACTCTGCTTTGAGAGAAGCTTTTTCTGCTTCCTTTCCATGGATGCAGAGAGAGATCCTTGAGTTGTAAACACAAGGTTGTCCTTATTCAAGTGAAGGATCAATTCTCCTCTGTCCACATCAATCACAGCTCTTGCTGTGGCTAGGAAAGGTCTTCCTAGGATGATGGACTCATCCTCTTCCTTTCCAGTATCCAGGACTATGAAATCAGCAGGGATGTAAAGGCCTTCAACCTTTACTAACACATCCTCTACTTGTCCATAAGCCTGTTTTCTTGAATTGTCTGCCATCTCTAATGAGATTTTAGCAGCTTGCACCCCATAGATTCCCAGTTTCTCTATTACAGAGAGGGGCATGAGGTTTATCCCTGAACCAAGGTCACACAGAGCCTTAAAGATCATGGCACCTATGGTACAAGGTATTATGAACTTTCCAGGATCCTGTCTCTTCTGAGGCAATGTCAGTTGATCCAGATCACTTAGTTCATTGGTGAACAAGGGAGGTTCATCTTCCCAAGTTTCAATACCAAATAATTTGGCATTTAGCTTCATGATTGCACCAAGAAACTTGGCAGCTTGCTCTTCAGTAACATCCTCATTCTCTTCAGAAGAGGAATACTCATCAGAGCTCATGAATGGCGTAAGGAGGTTCAATGGAATCTCTATGGTCTCTAGATGAGTCTCAGATTCTTTTGGTTCCTCAGAGGGAAACTCCTTATTGATCACTGGACGTCCCAGGAGGTCTTCCTCCTTGGGATTCACGTCCTCCTCTCCCTCTTTGGGTTCGGCCATTTTGGTTATATCAATGGCCTTGCACTCTCCTTTTGGATTCTCTTCTGTATTGCTTGGGAGAGTACTAGGAGGGATTTTAGTGATCCTTTTACTCAGCTGGCCTACTTGTGCTTCCAAATTTCTAATGGAAGACCTTGTTTCATTCATGAAACTCACAGTGGCCTTAGATAGATCAGAGACTAAGTTTGCTAAGCTAGATGAATTCTGCTCAGAATTCTTTGTCTGTTGCTGAGTGGATGATGGAAAAGGCTTGCTATTGCTAAACCTGTTTCTTCCACCATTATTAAAGCCTTGTTGAGGCTTTTGTTGATCCTTCCATGAGAAATTTGGATGATCTCTCCATGATGGGTTATAGGTGTTTCCATAAGGTTCACCCATATAATTTACCTCTGCTATTGCAGGGTTTTCAGGATCATAAGCTTCTTCTTCAGAAGATGCCTCTTGAGTACTGTTGGATGCAGCTTGCATTCCATTCAGACTCTGAGAAATCATATTGACTTGCTGAGTCAATATTTTATTCTGAGCCAATATGGCATTCAGAGTATCAATTTCAAGAACTCCCTTCTTCATAGGCGTCCCATTACTCACAGGATTCCTCTCAGAAGTGTACATGAACTGGTTATTAGCAACCATATCAATGAGTTCTTGAGCTTCTGCAGGCGTTTTCTTTAGGTGAATGGATCCACCTGCAGAAGTATCCAATGACATCTTTGATGGCTCAGATAAACCATCATAGAATATATCCAGGATGGTCCATTCTGAAAGCATGTCAGACGGACACTTTTTGGTCAGCTGCTTGTATCTTTCCCAAGCTTCATAGAGGGATTCTCCTTCTTTCTGTTTGAAGGTCTGAACATCCACTCTAAGCTTGCTCAGCTTTTGAGGAGGAAAGAACTTGGCTAAGAAAGCCGTGACCAGCTTATCCCAAGAGTTCAGGCTGTCTTTGGGTTGAGAGTCCAACCATATTCTAGCTTTGTCTCTTACAGCAAAAGGGAAAAGCATGAGCCTGTAGACTTCAGGATCTACTCCATTAGTCTTAACAGTATCACAGATCTGCAAGAATTCAGTTAAGAACTGAAAAGGATCTTCAGATGGAAGTCCATGAAACTTGCAGTTCTGCTGCATCAGAGAAACTAGCTGAGGTTTCAGCTCAAAGTTGTTTGCTCCAATGGCAGGAATGGAGATGCTTCTTCCATGTAAATTGGAATTAGGTGCAGTAAAGTCACCAAGCATTCTCCTTGCATTATTATTATTTTCGGCTGCCATCTCCTCTTTCTGTTCGAAAATTTCTGAAAGGTTCTCTCTGGATTGTTGTAATTTAGCTTCTCTTAGTTTCCTCTTCAGAGTCCTTTCAGGTTCTGGATCTGCTTCAACAAAAATATTCTTGTCCTTGCTCCTGCTCATATGACAAAGAAGAGGGCACAGAAAAAGTAATAATAATAATAATAGGGATCCTTTATACCACAGTATAGAGGTCCCTGTGTGAATAGAAGAAAAGAAGAAGAGAAAATCTGAACTCAGAGAGAGAGAGGGAGTTCGGATTTTTGGTGAGTGATGTGAGGAAGAGATGTTAGTAGATGAATAAACAAATAGAAGAAGATGAGAGGGGGAAGTGAATTTTCGAAAATAATTTTTGAAAAAGGGTTAGTGATTTTCGAAAATAGTTTTTGAAAAAGGTTAGTAGTTTTCGAAAATTAAAATAAAAAATTAAAATAATTAGTTAATTAAAAAGAAATTTTGAAAAAAGGGGGAAGATATTTTCAAAAATTAGAGAGAGGGAGTTAGTTAGGTGGTTTTGAAAAATTTAAGAAACAAACAAAAAGTTAGTTAGTTAGTTGAAACAAATTTTGAAAAGATAAGAAGTTAGGAAGTTAGAAAAGATATTTTAAAATCAAATTTTTGAAAAAGATAAGATAAGAAGATAATTTTTTGAAAAGATATGATTGAAATTAGTTTTGAAAAAGATTTGATTTTTAAAATCACAATTAATGACTTGATTCACAAGAAATCACAAGATATGATTCTAGAACTTAAAGTTTGAATCTTTCTTAACAAGTAAGTAACAAACTTGAAATTTTTGAATCAAAACATTAATTGATGATGTTATTTTCGAAAATTATGATGTAGAATTAAAAAAAGATTTTTGAAAAATATTTTTAAAATTTTTCGAAAATAACTAAGAAATTTGAAAAAGATTTGATTTTTGAAAAAGATTTTGAAAAAGATAAGATTTTCAAATTGAAAATTTGATTTGACTCATAAGAAACAACTTAATTTTTTTAAAAATTTTTGAAAAAGTCAACTCAATTTTCGAATTTGATGAGAGAAAAAGGGGAAGATATTTTTTTTATTTTTGAATTTTGAATGATGAGAGAGAAAAACATGAGAATGATGCAATGCATGAGATTTTTAGATCAAAACAATGAATGCATGCAAGAATGCTATGAATGTCAAGATGAACACCAAGAACACTATGAAGATCATGATGAACATCAAGAACACATTTTTGAAAAATTTTTAATGCAAAGAAAACATGCAAGACACCAAACTTAGAATTCTTTAATGCTTAGACATAAAGAATTCAGGAATGCATATGAAAAACAAGAAAAGACACAAAACATGCAAATGCAAAGATCAAACAAGAAGACTTACCAAGAACAACTTGAAGATCATGAAGAACACTATGAATGCATGATTTTTTTTTCGAAAAATGCAAGATGCACATGCAATTGACACCAAACTTATAACATGACACATGACTCAAACAAGAAACACAAAAAAATATTTTTTTGATTTTTATGATTTTATGATTTTTTTTGTATTTTCTTTTAATTTTTTTCGAAAATCATTTTGAAAAAGAAAAATAAGGATTCCAAAATTTTTAATATGAATTCTAGGAATCTTATGCTCTTTAGTCTAAAGCTCCAATCAAAGGGTCAGGCATGGCTTAATAGCTAGCCAAACTTTAGTATGTAACCCAGACATGACACGCTTGACATTCCCTACAGTCATCCAGGCTTCACATGCTTCATGAAACACTAGAATTCATTCTTAAAAATTCTGAAGAAAAATAATAATTTTTTTTCGAAAACAAAGGAAAATTTTTTGAAAAATTTTTGAAAATAAAACAAAAAAAAAAATTACCTAATCTGAGCAACAAGTTAAACCGTCAGTTGTCCAAACTCGAACAATCCCCGGCAACGGCGCCAAAAACTTGGTGGATGAAATTGAGATTACACTTTGATTATGTAAAATTCATTGCTCTTTCTTTCCCTGGCAATGGCGCCAGAAACATGATGCCAATACCATGGTTCACAACTTAGCACAACTAACCAGCAAGTGCACTGGGTCGTCCAAGTAATACCTTACGTGAGTAAGGGTCGAATCCCACGGAGATTGTTGGTATGAAGCAAGCTATGGTCACCTTGTAAATCTCAGTCAGGCGGATATAAAATAATTATGGAGTTTTCAAAATTAAATAATAAAAGAAGGATAGAAATACTTATGTAATTCATTGGTTAGAATTTCAGATAAGCGTGTAGAGATGCTTTCGTTCCTCTGAACCTCTGCTTTCCTGCTATCTTCATCCAATCAATCTTACTCCTTTCTATGGCTAGCTTTATGTAATGCATCACCATTGTCAATGGCTACTTTTGGTCTTCTCTCAGGAAAATGATCCAAATGCCCTATCACGGCACGGCTATTCATCTGTCGGTTCTCGATCATGCTGGAATAGGATTTACTATCCTTTTGCGTCTGTCACTACGCCCAGCAATCGCGAGTTTGAAGCTCGTCACAGTCATTCAATCATTGAATCCTACTCGGAATACCACAGACAAGGTTTAGACTTTCCGGATTCTCTTGAATGCCGCCATCAATCTAGCTTATACCACGAAGATTCTGATTAAGAGATCTAAGAGACACTCATTCAATCGAAAGTAGAACGGAAGTGGTTGTCAGGCACGCGTTCATGGGGAATGATGATGATTGTCACGTTCATCACATTCAGGTTGAAGTGCGAATGAATATCTTAGAAGCAAAATAAGATGAATTGAATAGAAAACAGTAGTACTTTGCATTAATCTTTGAGGAACAGCAGAGCTCCACACCTTAATCTATGGAGTGTAGAAGCTCTACCGTTGAAAATACATAAGTGAAGGTCCAGGCATGGCCGAATGGCCAGCCCCTCTGATCTAAGAACCAGGCGTCCAAAGATGTTCCGGATTCAAAGACGTTCCAGATTCAAAGACGTCTAATACAATAGTAAAAGGTCCTATTTATAATAAACTAGCTACTAGGGTTTACAGAAGTAAGTAATTGATGCATAAATCCACTTCCGGGGCCCACTTGGTGTGTGCTTGGGCTGAACTTGAGTGTTGCACGTGTAGAGGTCCTTCTTGGAGTTGAACGCCACCTTTTGTGCCATTTTGGGCGTTGAACTCCACTTTGCAACTTGTTTCTGGCGCTGGACGCCAGAATTGGGCAGAGAGCTGGCGTTGAACGCCAGTTTGCGTCGTCTAAACTTGGGCAAAGTATGGACTATTATACATTGTTGGAAAGCCCTGGATGTCTACTTTCCAAAGCAATTTGAAGCGCGCCATTTTGAGTTCTTTAGCTCCAGAAAATCCACTTTGAGTGAAGGGAGGTCAGAATCCAACAGCATGAGCAGTCCTTTTTCAACCTCTGAATCTGATTTTTGCTCAAGTCCCTCAATTTTAGCCAGAAAATACCTGAAATCATAGAAAAACACACAAACTCATAGTAAAGTCTAAAAATGTGAATTTAACATAAAAACTAATGAAAACATCCCTAAAAGTAACTAGATTCTATTAAAAACATACTAAAAACAATGCCAAAAAGCGTATAAATTATCCGCTCATCACTCCATATTAGTGCTTATTTCTCCAAGAGAAGTGTGCCATTGATCCCAATAGTTTTGAGGAGGAAAATACATCCCTTGAAGCATCTTAAGGATCTCATGCTGAGGTGGATGCACAGGCTCATGTGCATGGTCTCTAGTTCGCTCTATCATTTTCTTAGTGATGGGCTTGTCCTCCTCAATGAAGATGTCTCCTTCTATGATAAATCCAGCTGAATTGCATAGATGACATGTGACATGTGGGAATGCCAACCTTGCATTGGTGGAAGGATTCTCATCTATCTTGTACAATTCTTGAGGGATTACCTCATGTACTTCCACCTCACTTCCAATCATGATGCAATGGATCATGATGGCCCTTTCAATGGTCACTTCTGACCGGTAACTAGTGGGGATGATGGAATGTTGGATGAATTCCAACCATCCTTTAGCTATGGGCTTTAGGTCAAGCCTTCTAGTTGAATGTGCTTGCCTTGGGAATCCCTTTTCCACTGTGCTCCTTCCACACAGATATCTGAGAGCACTTGATCTAATCTCTTATCAAAGTTGACTCTTCAAGTGTACGGATGAGGATCTCCTTGCATTAGAGGCAAGTTGAAGCCAACCTTACACTTTTTGGGCTGAAATCTAAGATTCTCACTCAGACCATGGTGCTCCAATTCTTTGGATTTGGGTTCACAATAGTGTCATAGTTTTTAGTGACCCATGCATTAGCATAAAACTCTTGCAACATTAGGATCCCAACCTCTTGGATGGGGTTGGTTAGGACTTCCCAACCTCTTCTCCGGATCTCTCTTCGGATTTCCGGATACTCATTCTTCTTGAGTCTGAAAAGGACCTCTGGGATCACTTTCTTCTCAGCCACTACTTTATAGAAGTGGTCTTGGTGGACTTTGGTGATGAATCTCTCCATCTTCCAAGATTCAGAGGTGGTGGCTACTGCCTTTCCTTTCCTCTTTCTAGAAGATTCTCCAATCTTGGGTGCCATAAATGGTAATGCAAAGAAAAAAAAAGCTAGGCTTTTCCAACACCAAACTTAAAACTTTGCTCGTCCTCGAGCAAAAACAAATAAAAAAGAAGAATGGAGTAGAAGAAGAAGAAGAAAATAGAAAAAGATAGATGTAGAGATAGAGCCCGGCCGTGAGGTGTGTTGTGGTGTACGAGAGGTGTGTGTATGAAGGGTTAGAATAAGGGGTATTTATAGGGAGTGGGTAGGGTTAGGTTCGGCCATGGGTGGGGAATTGGGTGGGAAATTTGATTTTGAATTGGGTGGGGGTTGGTGGGAGTTATGATTGTTTTGGGGAAGTGATATGGATGTGATTGGGCTAAGGTTTATAGGCAAGTGTGTATAGAGAAGTGTGAAAGTAAGAGGGAATAAGTGTGGTAGATAAAAGATGCTGTGGGACCCACTGGTCTTGAGAGGCTAGGGAATTCAGATTCCTTGCCCTCTAGACTGGCATTTGAACGCCCAGGGTCTGCTCCCTGACTGGCGTTCAACTTTAATGTTTTCACTGCTGCCAATTCTGTATTTGTTCTGACTGCTTCACGTGATTATGAACCTAAAAACAAAACTTTAAAGAAAAATAAAATTAAGAAATAGAAATAATTATTTTAAGTTGGTTTGCCTCCCAACAAGCACTTTTTTAACGTCATTAGCTTGACTGTTAGCTTCTTACGGAGGTGAGTATGGGCTCAGAATTTCGCCCCTTACAGTGAACTTTCTTCTTGTCTCCTCATGAATGAGCTCCACATGCTCTAGAGACAAGACACGACTCACTGTATGTGGTATGACTGGTTTCTTGATGAAGACAACTCTCATGTGAGGCGAGAGGCCTTCAGTTAGGACTTTCTTGTCCCTCCAGCCTTTAGGTACTTTCTTCTGAGTACCCTTGTGCTTAGAGGTTGTTGATGGCTGCCCAAAACCAAACTTACAATTGATGTCAGGGGCTCTGTAAAGCTCTGCATAGAAAGAGAAGGTTGGAACACTAGGTGTTGCACCATTGTCTCTTTCTTATCAAAGGGAGATTTGGGATTGGACATTTTGAAAAAGATGTAGTCCTCTCCTAGTTGGAAAATCATTTCTCCCTTTGCCACATTAATCATGGCTTTTGCAGTGGCTAGAAAAGGTCTTCCAAGGATGATAGAGTCATCCTCATCCTCTCCTATGTCCAATACTATGAAGTTTGTAGGGATGTAGTAGTTTTCAACCTTTACCAGGACATCCTCTACTAAGCCATATGGCTTCTTCATTGTCTTGTCTGCCATCTCTAGTGTGATGTTTGCAGCTTGTACCTCAAAGATTTCCAACTTCTCCATTACAGAGAGTGGCATAAGGTTTATGCTAGACCCTAGGTCACACAGAGCCTTCTCAAAGGTCATGGTGCCTATGGTGTAAGGAATCAGGAAGCGTCCAGGATCTGGAAGCTTCTGAGGTAGCTTCTGCTGAACCAAAGCATTGAGTTCTTTGGAAAGCAATGGAGGTTCTTCCTCCATAGGCTTTGTACCAAATAACTTGGCATTCAGCTTCATGAGAGCTCCTAGGTACCGAGCAACTTGCTCTTCCCTAGTGTCTTCATCCTCATTAGAGAATGAGTATTCATCAGAATTCATACACTGCAGAAGTGCATGCAAAGGAACCTCTATGGTCTTTATATGAACCTTGGCTTCCTTTAGTTCTTAAATAGGGGTTTTTTGAGTGGGTATTGAGCACTCAGAAGGTGTGCTTTTACTGGCGTTCAATGCCAGCTCTGATAGCTTATTGGGCGTTGAACGCCCATGCTGTGCACCCTTACTGGCGTTAAATGCCAGTCCCTTTAGCATTCAGTAGGGGTATCCTAAACGCCAGCTTCCTTATATAGTGGGGCGTTGAACGCCCAGTGAGGGGTTCCCCACTGGCGTTCAGCACCAATTTTGCTGTCTGTTTGGGTATTGAACACCCAGCTAATGCTCCCTGGCTAGCGTTCAACGCCAGCTCTGCTGCCAGGATGGGAGTTGAACGCCTAGTGAGGGGTTCCTCACTGGCGTTCAGTGCCAGGCTTCCTGCCATTGTGGGTGTTCAGCGCCAGGTTCTCTACCATCTTAGGCGTTGAACGCCCAGCGAGATCTTCCTCACTGGCGTTCAATGCCTTCCCCATCTCTCCAGATTCGGCCTCTGTCTCATTGGTTATGGCCTTGCACTCTTCTCTTGGGTTCACTTCAATGTTACTAGGAAGAGTGTCAGGAGGAGTCTCAGGGATCCTTTTGCTCATTTGACCAACTTGTACCTCCAAATTTTTAATGGAGGACTTTGTTTCATTTATAAAACTATAAGTGGTCTTAGAGAGGCTGGAGACTAGAGTAACTAAGTCAGAAAGGCTCTGCTTAGTAGTCTCCATATTCCCTTGAGAAGATGGGAGTGGCGGTCTGTTGTTGAACCTATTCTGGCTCCTTCAACCTTGATTGTTATTGAAACCTTGCTGAGGTTTCTGTCGATCCTTCCATGAAAAATTTGGATGATTCCTCCATGAAAGATTGTAGGTGTTTCCATACGATTCTCCCATGTAATTCACCTCCTCCGTGGTGGGTTGATCACGATCATAAGCATCTACATCAGGAGATACTTCTTGAGTACTGCCAGCTGCAGTTTGCATTCCAGTCAGATGCTGAGAGATCATGTTGACCTGTCGGTTCAAGATCTTGTTCTGAGCCAATATGGCATTCAGAGTATCAACCTCAAGAATTCCTTTCTTTTGAGAGACTCTATTGTTTATAGGGTTTCTCTCAGAGGCGTACATGAATTGATTGTTTGCAACCATCTCAATGAGTTCTCTTGCTTCTGCAGGCATTTTCTTCAAGTGGAGTGATCTACCTGTAGAGCTATCCAATGATATTTTGGATATCTCAGACAGACCATCATAGAACACGCCTATGATAGACCATTCTGAGACCATGTCAGGAGGACACCTCCTGATCAATTGCTTGTATCTTTCCCAAGCTTCATAAAGGGATTCACCTTCTCTTTGTCTGAAAGTTTGAACTTTCGCTCTGATTTTGCTCATCTTTTGAGGGAGAAAGAATTTAGCAAGAAAAGCATTAACCATCTTTTTCCAAGAGTCTAGGCTCTTTCTAGGTTGAAAATCCAACCATATCTTAGCTCTATCTCTTATAGCAAAAGGAAAGAGCATAAGTTTGTAGACCTCAGGATCCACTCCATTGGACTTAACAGTATCACAGATCTGCAAGAACTCAGCTAATAACTGATGTGGATCTTCCATTGAAAGTCCATAAAACTTGTAATTCTGTTGCAGAAAAGCGACTAACTAAGGCTTAAGCTCAAAATTGTTAGCTCCAATGGTAGGTACAGAGATACTTCTGCCATAAAAGTCAGAGGTAGGCATGGTGAAGTCACCAAGAACCTTTCTTGCTTCCTCTTGAGATTCGGCCATGTCTTCCTTTTTTTTGTTCAAAATTTTCTGAAAGGTTTCTTCCGGAGTGTTGTGCTTTAGCTTGTTGTAAGCTCCTCCTTAAAGTCCTTTCAGTTTCAGGATCAAGTTTAAAGAGAGGTTCTTTATCCCTGTTCCTAGTCATAAACAAGAAAAGAAATAAGAGAGAAAAGTGAATGGGAGCTCTTTGTTTAAGAACAGAGGACTCCCTGTGAGATGTGGAGAAAGAAGAGGAAGATAGAAAAGTGAAGATAGAAGAAGAGGAAGAAGAATACTTTGAAAATAGGGGAAGAGGAGTTCGAATAAATAGAAGTAAATAAGAGAAGAATTAGAAATAGAAAAGATAAATAAGAATTAAAATATTTTTATTTTTGTTTTATTTATTAATTGATTTCGAAAATTAAGTTAAATAATTTAAAAAGAATTAAAAATTAGTTAGTGAATTTTTTAAAAATAGAAGAGAGAGAGAGAAGAATTTTCGAAAATAAGAGAGAGAAGAATTAATTAGAAAATTTTGAAAAAGAAGAGAGAGAAAATAAGTAATTAATTAAGAAAGATTTGAAATTAAGATAAGATAGAAGGTTAGAAAAGATTTTATTTTAAAAATATTTGAAAAAGTCAACAAGATAAGAAAAGAATTAAAAAGATTTGAAAATGATTTAATTTAAAAAAAATAAATTAGAAAAGATAAGATGAGAAGTTAAAAAGATTTGAAAAAGATAAGATTTGAAATTTGATTTTGAAAAGGATAAGATTTTTGAAAGGATTTGATTTTGAAAAGATTTGAATTTTGATTTTTAAAACTAAGATAAGATAAGATAAAAATTTTGAAATTAAAATATGAATTTTTAATGAAAATTTCGAAAATTAACTAAAAAGATAAGAAAATATATTTTTTGAATTTTTTTAATTTAATGAGGAAAGAAAAAAAACAAGTAAAAGACACAAAACTTAAAATTTTTAGATCTAGGATCCCAAGTTTTCAAAAATTTGAAGAAAAAACACAAAGGGACACCAAACTTAAAATTTTAATATCAAAACAAAAAGAGAACACAAGAACACTTTGAAGATTGAAAAGAACACAAAGAACAAAACTCAGAAATTTAAAGAACACAAAAACATGTAAAAGACACCAAACTTAAAATTTTTGAACGCCAAACATAAAATTTTCGAAAAATATAAAGAAAAATACAAAAAGACACCAAACTTAAAAATTGAAACAAGATTTTACCAAAGAAACTATTTTTGAAAAAATTTTTCAAAGAAAGACTCAAGATTTTCGAAAAACTCAACAAGAACAAGAACATAAAACTCAAACAAAGTACAAAGAAACAAAGAAAAGAAAAATATTTTTTTGAAAAAGGTTTTCGATTTTTTTGAAAATAAGAAGAAAATAAAATAAAATAAAAGACTCTAAAATTAAAAATAATACCTGATCTAGGGAACAAGATAATCCGTCAGTTGTCCAAACTCGAATAATCCCCGGCAATGGCGCAAAAAACTTGGTGCACGAATCTCCACACTCCGTACAGCTGTATCAGCAAGTGCACTGGGTCGTCCAAGTAATACCTGAGCGAGTCAGGGTCGATCTCACGAAGATTGTGGTTTGAAGCAAGCTATGGTTATCTTGCAGGTCTTAGTCAGGCAAAACCAAGCGGTTATTGGTTTGAATGTTTGATAGAGTGAAAAAGGTCTAATATAAAAAGGGTGTGAAATACTCTGGGAATTGGAATGTGAACAGTAACAAGAACATGGTTAAGGATTGGAATTGCTTTGTCTTTCTGAATTAACTCTGGTATTACTTGTCTTCTTTGGTTGTGAATGATTTCTTCTATTACAGGCTGTATGTGATCAACGCCGTACGGCTGCATTCGCCAATCTCTTCTAGATCTGAACACCAGGGTTAGTGCGCATCCAGTCTGATTGAGGGTGAAGCTGTTATAGTCCATTCTCCTTAATGATCCTACTCAAAACGCCACAGACAAGGTCGGATCTTTCGGATCAGAGAATACTGCATCTTTGGGTTCTAGCCTCTACCACAGAGACCCTAATCTCCCCAAAAATTGGCTGAACTGGTGTCTCGAGAAGTCCCCAACGAAGTCGTGGATTAGCTGTCTGAGAGATGTATAATCAAGCTGGCGGTTCGATACTTTTCTGGCTCGTATTCACACGAACCCAAGTAGACACGGGTGGTTGTCAGGCACGCGGTCTTAGTATGATGAACAGAGCTAATTGTCATGGATCATCCTATTCACCATGTTGAAGAACGAGTATACATTTTAGAATTAAATCAAACATGGATTGAAGAGAAACAGTAATACTTTTATTAATTCATAGGACTCAGCAGGGCTCCTCCCCTCAACCTAGGAGGTTTAGAAACTCGTACCGAAAGGAAAATACAATGTAAAACTCAAAATATGGTGTAAATTATGCGTCTCCCCACTTCTGGAGAATTGTAAAATAAGTCTTAAATACTAAACAGATGACTAGTAAGGGTAAAACAGTCTAGTTAGTGCTAAAATCCACTTATGGGGCCCATTTGGTAAGTGTTTCGACTGAGATTTGATGAGATCCATGTGCTATGAGGCCTCTAGGGCGTTGAACACTGGCTAAGGGGTTCTCTCTGGGCGTTTGGACGCTGGTCTCTGCTCTTTGGGCGTTGGACGCCTGGAAGGGGGCAAGAGGCTGGCATTGGATGCCAGTTTTGGGCCTTCTAATCTGAAGTAAAGTATGAACTATTAGACATTGCTGGAAAGCTCTGGAAGTCAGCTTTCCATAGTCATTGAGAACGCTCTATTTGGACTTCTGTAACTCCAAAAAAGCTCTTTTGAGTGCAACGAGGTCAGATCCAGACAACATCTGCAGTGCTTTCTCTGTCTCTGAATCAAACTTTTGCTCCAACTCCTCAATTTCAATAAAAAAATACTTGAAATTGCACAAAAATATAAAAACTCGAAGTAAAATCTAAAAATATGAATTTAACACTAAAACCTATAAAAACTCAATAAAAACTAAACAAAACATACTAAAAACTATATGAAAATGATGCCAAAAAGCGTATAAAATATCCGCTCATCCATTATCATCAATATCCATCATCAAACAATAACATTCAACATCACGATTCATCAATTTCATTACAATCACCAATAATCATTATACATTATTAATAATCCAAACCTAACATATGGTCCACTAGCCTAAGGTTCACGAAACATTACATATTACATAGAGAAAACCGAGACCATACCTTGGTCGATTCCCAATATGCACAAAATCACCAAAATTTGATCTCAAACAAGCCTCAAGTTATCAACAATCCACCAACTCAACTCTACTTGCTCCCAATATCACAATTATCAAGCTATACGCAATCAATTCATAAAAATCAATACCTAGAATTCCTAAATACACAATTTTACAAGGGATAAGAACAAGCTTACCTTACCCACAGTTGATTAGGACAAAAATCCAATAGAAACTAAGTGCTAGAGTGTACCTAAATACCTAAAATTATAAAAATTCACTCAAACCAAAATCCAAAATTTCAAAATTTATAGAGCTGTAGAATGGGGAAGGAGTTTCGAAACCTTACCAACAAAAGTTGAATAGAACTGACGACTCAGCAAGAGTTTCGCGTGGCCAAAAACGACATGCGAATTGGAGCCTTGTAGCTCGAGTTATGATCAATTGAACGTGGTTGTGAATAGTAACTTCCCCTTTCTTCTCTCAACTCACCTTAGCCACTCTAACCCTTATGTGTGTGTTTGTGGCTAAAAGGGTTCATTAATGAACTTATATATGTTGGGCTTGGGTCCAACTTGGGTCCGGTCCAATCCATTAGCGTTTTTGGCTTGTTTGGCCTAATTTTGGGCCGAACCTTTAGAATTAGCGTCCGGTTTTCAACTTTAATTATTTTCCTAAGTTTTTCTACAGTTTTTACTGTTCTCACGCAGTATCGGACAGATTTCAGCCGGTATTGTTGGCTAATTTATCGGTATGCATTTTTACGCAATTTTCCGTAGAAAATTACATTTTTCAATGACAGAGGATAAATGTCGGTAAGGAATTTCTCAAAATAACTTCGTTGCAAGTATAGTTCTAAACCGACAAGTAATCCTCGGTCAACGTTTAAATTGTTTGTCATAAGTACAAACCCAATAAAATAACCGAAGTGTTCAAATCTCGGGTGATCTCTCAAGGAATTACAGGGAAATGTGTTTATTATTGGTTTTGAAAAAGTATTTTTGGGGTTTTGAATTGTTGAACAAGAAAGTAAATAGCAATAAAGTAAACTAACGACTAAGAAAAGTCCTAGCCTGGGTTGAGAGTTGGAAAAGTCAAGTGCAGTGAAGTGTGATCAACTTAAGTTAACCTCTAGCAATTGAAAAAAAGTCAAGTGAGAAAGATAAACTTAAGTTCATATGTCCTAATCAAAGACTAGATTTAATGAAGCTCAAGCCAACTAGCAACTTTCAACCACCAATCAACAAGAGATTTTGACAATTCAAGAGTCTCCAAATCACCAACCCAAGCCAAGAACACACAAATTTATTCTAAAATCCAACCAAGCATTTTATCAAACACTTGGAAGACACAAAATAAAAGCATAGAAAATTAATAAGAGATATTAAAATCTAAGACTAACAACGCAAGGAATCAATAACCAACAATTAAAGAAAGAAGTCATAAACATGAAATACTTCAAATTGTATTAAAAGGGAATTAAATCTAACAAGGAGAGTTCATAAACTAAATTGGAAAAATAAAAAAATCAACAAGAGAAGATAAACTAAGATGCTAGAATAATAAAAGGTAGAAGAGAAACTAAATTAAATAAAGATGAAAATATGAGTTTGAGAAGAAATAAAACTAAAAGAAACCCTAAATCCTAGAGAGAGGAGAGAGCCTCTCTCTCTAGAACTCTACATCTAAAACCTAAGTGTGTGAATGAATGATGAATCCCCCGTCCAGCTCCACTACCCAGCCTCTTGTCTTCATTTTTGGGCCTGAAACTGGGTCAAAAGCAGCCCAGAAATTGCCCCCAGCGTTTTCTCTTCACTGAGGCATGTGGCGCTCGTCACGCGTACTCGTCAGCCACGCGTGCGCGTCATTTGGATTCTACACTGGCCATGCGTGCACGTCGGTACCAGCTTATCAAAACTCCAATTTCTTGTGTTTCTTCCACTTTTGCACGCTTTCTTTTCATCCTCTAAGCCATTCCAGCCCTATAACCCTGAAAATACTTAACAAACATATCACGGTATCGAAGGGTAATAAGAGAAGATTAAAAATTAGCAATTTTAAGGTCAAAGAAGCATATTTTCAATCATAGCACAAAATTAAGAAGGAAACTTAAAAACATGTAATCTACATGAATAAGTGTGAGAATAATTGACAAAATCCACTCAATTCAATCCAAAATATACCATAAAAATGTGATTTATCATCCAACTCAGAAAATTGGAGAGGAACAGGTGTTGACTACTGCTGTAACTGTTAACTGTGCATGAGTAAATCGAATCAAAAGAAATAATTATCCAATTAAAAATAATAAACATAATCATCTGCATACCTGTTGAATTGAACATCAGACATATCCATTGTTCACATTGTTTAATATTCTCATTGTCTACCTATATTTTTTTCTTAATTGAAACCTTACCAAAAGTTTGAAACTTAGCCAGACCAAGCCAAAGTTTTCAAAAGAATTAATTATCTTACTTTTTATATACTATGAATAATTGAACCAAAAAAATAAATATCATTGTATGAATAAAGTACTTTATGAAAAGAAAATTGATTTCTCCAATTAGTAATTCCATTTTGTATTTTAGGAGTTAAACTAACATAATGCAATAGACGGTTAGAAGTTAGAACACAATTCCATTTTTATTATACACGATAATCAATCCAAACCCATATAGCAATTTTTCTTCTATATCTATTGTAAACGTAAGACTTCCTTCACAGTAAATTTATAAGCTAATTTAGCTAAGATGTCTCTGTGCCTAAATAGAACTACCTTAAACTACATTAAAGATTAAGAGATTTAAGAAGAGTAAACTATCATTTCTATCGACGAAAGTTGACCATGCTGACATATCTATCTATAGAAAAAGAAATTTACCATTTGTATCCATGAAATATGGGTTCTGTACAACAAAATTATCCAAACACTAAAAAATTATTTAAAATATCTAAATTACCCTTATCTTCACCATTTTTCTAATTTTAAATCCCACCACCACCTCCTTCACCCAACCACCCTAAATAGAAGAGTTTCTAACCTTAACCCTTTTCACCCAGCCACCACCCCCTTTCCCTCCAAACCACCACCGTAAACCCTAACAACCACCATCACTCAAGTACAAATACAGGATAAGTACAAACTTCAACCATGTCTTGTTGAAATTCCATTGAAGGGGGTAGCAGATGTGACGGTCATAGGATACAGGTCCCAATCCGTTTTCACATTTGGGAACAAACTCAATAACTTCGAATAAGCATCACACTTCTCCGCCACTCCAACCAACCAAACCTTCGCTCGGCAGTGACAGCGACGGACTCCTGCTCTCCTTTCTCGTCATGGTTCTTCCTCCCTCACTGCACAGCGTCGACGACGATGGTGGCAATAACACCCACCGGCACCGTCGCCCTCTCCTCCTTCTTCGATCTCTTGCGCGCTCTCTTCCTTCCAGACTAGTGACAACGACAGTGACAGACTCAATCAATGACGGCGACAGACGCGACGGAGCTGGCAGGCGGTAGCAGCAAGGCGTGACAGTGGCGACAACTCCTCCTTCCTTGGTTCTGGCTCGCATCTCCTCGGGCTCCCTCAACAACGGCGACGATTATGCGATAGCGGCGGCGAGTCCCCACGTTGCCAGTGCGGTCTCCCTCCCCCTCCTCTTCTCTTCTTCCTCGGGTGGGGGTGTGTGTGTAATGTCTCTATGTGTGAGTTTTGCAGGAAAAGGGGATGGTGGCTAGGTGAAGAGGGTTAGGGTTAGAAACTCTTCTATTTAGGGTGGCTTAGTGAAAGATGTGGTAGTGGGATTTGAGATTAGAAAAGTAGTGGTGAAGATAAGGGTAATTTAGAGATTTTAAGTAATTTTTTAGTGTTTGGATAATTTTGTTGTGCAAGACCCATATTTTATGGGTACTAATTTTCTTTTTCTATGGATAGATATGTCTGTTCAACTTTCGTTGGTAGAAATGATAGTTTACTCTAAGAAATTTGATTCTACTTTAAGGATCATATTGTATAATCCTTTAAAGATTTTGCTTCAACAAAACATACCAAACTTACATGAAATTCAATTATAACAACACCTGAGGGAAGACTTGACTTGAAAAATGAAGAAAAATTTCATAGATACATTGGTAGATCATAGTTGGAAGCATTCAAGTACCTTTACAAAGTAAAAACTAGAAATCTCTAATTTATTCATTCATTTAGATTTTCCAACTTGAAAAATGCCAGTTTACATTTTGTTTCAATGCACTTAAACACACTTTTGAGCCTCTGTGGATCAATCATTTGAAGATTAATGGAATGAACCAAACAGTTTAATCAATGATCCAGAGACTACAAATTTCAATGCAAATACAACACTCGTGAACAAATGTTGACAGTACTTTGCTCAAAAGGCTGGTTGTTGCTGAGTAATGCAGTGTATATTTCCACCAGCTAAAACAATCTCCCTTGAACCTTCGATTCCAACAACCTAGATATTAGCCACAATTAAGAATGTCAGTAACCAAAAAAATACATCAAGAACCCCAAAGAGAGAGAGAGAGAGAGAGAACAAAACACAAATTTTGTTCTTTCTTGTACTGTATTCATTTTTTATTCCAAAATAATTTTGAAAACCAAAAACATTGAAAATAAATACATAAACCAAATAGACTCTTGGGTATTCAAATTTGGTATTCTTCCAGATGTTTAGGATAACGCCTTGATTCGCGAAAGCTGAAGTAATTATTGCAAATAATACTTCACTCTGAAAGGTTACCATTTGGTGAAACATTCTTCAACAAAAATAGCATTTTAACAAGCAGTTTTACTTACTCTGTGATCTGGGAAGGCCTTTGATAGGACTCGAACAGCTTCATCGTCCCACTTCTTATCTCCGAATTGTGGTACAATGATACCTCCATTTGCAATGTAAAAGTTCACATAGGAAGCAGCAAGCCTAGTACCTGGAAGTCTTGCCTTACCATCATCACCCTGAAAAATATAGTTATATTAGTTCAGAAAAGGCATGGAGTGAACTGATTCAACGGCAGTTGCATGAATATTGAATAATTTCAGTCAGAAGTGTGTAAATTAAATTCATCACTTCAGTCATCAACATTTCTCTAAGCTTGGTAGACAAGTTTTTTGGTATAATCAGTTAGCAAAGTCATCAAAAGAAACAGGATATCTCAATTTAAACTGTACACCTGATCACAAACCACCACATTCTAACAAAACAGAACTGGTTCATATCTCTGAATTTGTATAAACAGAGAGAAATTCCATCAAAGAAACATCACACATAATACTTAGTAGATACTATCCAACATTAGAACTTAGTATTAACCAAAATAGAGGGATATGACTTGATATATGCCCAATCAATTTCCCATTAAGAAACAGAATGGCCTCAAACATTACATCAAGATTTGATATAGATGGTGAGAAACTTTGAATTAAATCTTACAAAATATTAGCATAAGTCTTCAAATGAAATGAAATAATAAGATGATACCTTTCTTTTATAACATCCAACTTTGAAGAAATTATATTTTTTATTGACAAGACAAGAAATATGAACTTGGATGCTTACTTGAACTACTCCAGCTGCCTCTTTCTCTGTCATATATAGTGGTCCAGGAACATGGAGTTTAATGATTTCAAATTTTCTACCATTGGCATCAGTTTCATTAGAAAGCAGAGAATATGCTTACATAGATCTTTCATATTGAGGATCACTTTCATCATCAGTCCAAGACAGCAAAACCACACCAGGCCTAGTGAAACAGCACATGTTATCAATATGGCCATTAGTATCATCATCTCCTGTACAAAAGCAGCATACTTCTCAATCAGATTTTAGGGAGTGAATAACATCTAAGTATCACTTTGAACCTAAAACTTGTATCACAATATTTTTCACATCATCTCTACATAAGAGCATAAGATTCCTAGCGCAGAAATTGCTTTAATCAGTATAAATGTAATAATAACATTACATTGCAGAAAAAAAAATGTAGTAATGTGTAGACGATAATAGTGAAGCTCTAGAGTCTTTAATTTACCGGCAAAAGCATATTCAAAATAACAAGATACTAATTTCCAGACAGAATGTGCATTAGAAAACACACACATTCAGATTTGAACTTATTAAACCAGAGTGGTATCATTAAATGGGTGTACAACTTGTTCTTAAGCTATATTGCATACTAAGCTGCATATTAGATTGGCCCATTTTTTTATGACAAATGAAACGAGGCTTTTATTCATAAATGGAGTTATTCTTATCCAAACACCAATCCATATCAGAACATATACTGCACCTCATGATAAATGGTCTTTACAAAAATCTTTGACTACACCAAATTCAAAATTCTGATCATTATAATATCAATTCATAGGAAAATTCTTAGTCTAAAAGATCAGCATCAAGTTTATATACCATACAATCCACGGGGCAACCATATAATCTTGCTGACTCCAAGATATGTCTTAAGTTGATCCTCTATTTGGTTCTTACTCATATGAGGATTTCTGTTCTTGTTCAAGAGACACTCTTCAGTGGTAAGGCAAGTACCTGAAGCAAGAAAAGGTTGCTCAAGTTAAAAGAAGAACTTATAAATTTTGTAAGCTATATAGCTACAGAGCATTATATTCAAGCACAGTTCATTTGATCTCAGAACATATAGAAACAAAAGAATAAACTTAAACCACAAGTTCATGAACATAATTACATATAAACAATCATCCTGCCTAGTTAGCACTTAATTTATGAAAGGATTAGCACTATAAAACTACATCTTAGAGAAGTTTAAGAGCAACCTAATAGCATTTAATAAGCAGACTCATTGTCTACTTTATATCAATTATCAAAAGTGTATATTTCTTCATAATATGGGGGAATTTATATTAAACAACAAGAAAACCAGGAATTTATATTTTTTTTTTTAAAAAAATTCAGCAAGCCAACAACTCTTACCTTCTCCATCAACATGTATGCTTCCACCTTCAAGTATCATTGAATGTGAAAATCTATGAACCCTCTCAATTGCCAAAATCTAGCAAACATATGACGATAGCGAAGTCATGTAGGCATTTTGCAATAGAGTAAAAGATGACAAAAATAAAAATGTTAAATATTTAACTACACACACCTTCCTAGCAACAAGGATATCCAAACTCCAATCAGTATAACATCCATCTTCTAACCCTGGAAAAGATTTATAAACTCCATTAGCTGAACTAACAATAATGAAGACATAACATCAACTAATCATATGTACTTCATTCATTCCACAAAAGAAACAGTCCTTGTTTGGAAATAGAACGTCCAATATCAAAGGTCTTAAGTGCTTACCTCCCCAGCTATTAAAATTCCAGTCAATTCCTGCAATAGTTTGCTCTGCCTCACCAGACTTTGATCTTTTCACAACAAACTATTGAACAAAACAGAGAAAATTTTTGTCAACAATGAAAATTCTGCATGTGTAGAAATCCAAACATCTAGTATCTAACTTGATCAGAAAACTCATCCATGTATAAGGAGAAAAACTCACAGTTGGTCCGGTGTCACGAAACCAAGAATCATTCATGCTGATCTCAAGGACCCTGATATGTTCAGGTAGCATTCTCCTGGCATTCTCCCACTAAAATGGCAAAGAAATTTCAAGCATCAAAAGCCCCATATCATCAGAAACAACTGAATCCACTCCTCAAGATACTAGCCAAATAATGAAAATGTCAAACTTCAACCAACCTGGCCAGAACTAGCACAAACAGTTACATCCTCAAATCTTGAGATTGCAGATGCTACCTTGGCAAACACATCTTGAGCAGGAACAGCATTCTCTCTCCAGTTATCTGGGCGTTCCTGTCAAATAACACCAACCTAGTACTCATACCAATCACCAAAAGACCCCAAAAGTCCACCACCAAACACTGTTTCACTAGTTTTTCAAGGCTGCCTTGGGCGGCTAAAACACGACACAAATACAAAGAGACAGGTACACAAAATTGAGAGTCTCAAGACACTAGTTTCATATATTTTCTATAGTGGACACAAATTTACAATCTCTATGTTCCTATATTTCTGTCACGTCTCAATAACAACCATCTGTGATGAGAGATGTGTGAAACCATGTATAAAGCTATGACCATGAATTGAACCTTGTGATTACTTTTGGTGCTGTGAAGTGTCTATTTGCTTTAAGAAAAATAAGAATAAAAGAGGGTGAATTATGTAACTCACAGGCCAACCTATCCAACATTGAGTGTGAGGTTCCCACTCCGCAGGCATGCGGAATCCATGACTCGCAGGCAAGCCTTGTAGATCCATCACAACAATCTGCCTTCACACTATCCTCTTGTGATTTTTTCCTGTGTCAAAGACTGAGACAACAATGAGAATCTACAGTTCTACACCTATATATGAGTAAAAAAAAATCTTATTAAAAAAAGTGAGTAGATCTACCCTAAAACTGCATGCATGACCTTTGCAAAAGTAATGGTCCCTAGCAAGGTTCTGAGAACCGGACCGGTCAACAAACTGCTCGAGTTACTGGTTTACTGGTCCAACCGGTCTAACCGTAGTTCAACCAGAAAAATCGTTTTAGAATAAAATAATAAATAAATTATAAATAAACATCCTAAAATATAATTATAGTCTAATATAAATATTAAAATATCTTTAAATTTAAAACATTACATGAAATGTCATCAACCAAATCTATATGATATTATCAAAATACAAACTAAAAAATTAAATAGTAAAAAGAAATATCTAAATATTAAATGGTTGTAGACAAAATAAACATTGATATTGTGGTTTTCCATTCACTACTTCCAGAGCAACATATTTCCAAGCTATAAATTAGAACCTTGTGACGGAGTATCGATAGAACTAGGAGGATTAGGATTAGCAGCATCATTTGCTTATTACCAGCAAATTGCTTATTGATTAATACTATCATCTATAACTGAAATCAATAAGTCATTCACAACATTAAAAACAGAAGCAACACAGCCAGAAATCAAATAATCATCCATAAAACCATAACTGAAATCAATAAGGCAGCAACACAGCCAAAAATCAAATAATCATCCATGAAACCACAACTGAAATCAATAAGGCAACACCAAACCACACTAACAGTAGCTCTCAAAGGATAAATCCAATCAAAAAAACTATTACCAACAGCACAACAGATTCATCATTAAATCAATTTAAATGCACTAAACATTCTTGAAGTTCATTTTTCTTTCTGTTTAATGAGTCTAACCAGCAAAATTCTAAAAACATGAGTGTACTGAAAAGAAAACCCAAAAAAAAAGAAAACATTTGTTTAGGACTTTAGGTAATTAAAATTCAAAAAAGTAGCAGATCAGATCAGACTTCATTCAAACTTCAAAATTTAAAGGGAAAAAAAAGCAGAATAAGCAGAAATCAGTGAAAACAGCAGAATAATTTTAACAACACAAAATCAATTATTTGATTTACATTCACAAATTCACATTCAGAAATCAGTCAAATACTCAAATCACTAAACAGAGCATAAAAGGAATAACCGAAAAAGTGAAAGCAGTGCCACTAACCTTCGACAGACAGCAGGACGGCGAGTGGCGAGACTACGGCGAGCAGCGAGCGGCGAGGGGAGGGGCGACACGACGGCGAGCTGCTCCAAGCCTCGAACAGAGAAGCCAGCGAGGATGAGGACGACGTGCCGAGCTAGGAAATGGTTTGGGGGGGGGGGTTGTTGGGGGAAAGGGTGACGCGTTGGGGAGTGAGGACTTGGGTTTTCATTTTTTTTTTCAAGACACATAAAAACGACGTCGTTTTCAAGAATCGGCCAGTTTCCCCAGCCATCGGCCGGTTTAACAGTTTTCCACGGTTTTTATCTGAGCGGTTATTAGTATGGACCGGATCGTTTTTATTGCCGGTTTTTAGGGGGTGGCAAAGCGGGCCGACCCGCTCCACCCCGCTTAGGTCCGCTCTATAAACGGGGCGGACCGGCCCCCCGCCAACTAAAATAGGTTCAAAATGCTAACCCGCCCCGCTTTATGATAGATTGGCGGGTTGGCGGACTAGCCCGCTTGACTTTTTTTTTTTTTTTTGAAAAATAAAATTCATTAAAATTAACCAAAAAATAATAATTAAAAAATCAAATACAAATAAAAAATAGTCAAATTATAATATAATTCTTTTACTATTTTTTTTAAAATTTTTTAACTTCAATAAAATTGTTCAAAATAATATTTGTCAATAGAATCATCTTTATTTTAAAAAATAAGTCACATAATTTGAGTATATATACGAAATTGTAAAATAAAATAAATAAAGTTAATAACTAAAAGAAGAATAAAAACAAAAAATGAAAAAAAGTGTTTAAAAATTCTATAATTATTAATTTTATAATAGTAATCACTCTTTTATTTAATAAAAAAATAAAAATAAAAATCTTCAGCCCGGCGGACCGGCCCGCCCCGTCCCGCTAAAACCAACCAATTTGGCGGTGCAGGTTTGGCGGGTTTTTTTAATTTGGCGGGTTCCAAATCCTAGCCCGACCCGCCTTTTTTAGCGGGTTTAGCGGATCGGCCTGATGGGCGCGACCCGTTTTGCCACCCCTATCGGTTTCTGGTTGAATTGGTTTGACCAGTCGATCCGGTTCAATTTTTAGAATCATGGTTTTACGTAAAAAAGTTTACAAGTTAAATAAGTTATATATGTTATCTCATGTGAACAATTTTACTAATAAGATTTTCTCGTTTACTATATTATCATTTAAATTTGCATTCAAACATAAATGTAAAAGAACAAAATAAAGTCATTTATAAACTTAAAACAAAGTTCTAATGAGCATAAATTAAAATTACTCTTCTTCGAAGTTATGCCTTACTAAACCTAAATCAAGAAACTCTAAAAGTAGATAAACATGTAAAACTGCGATCCAAACCATTAAATTAAGGGAATCAACGTAACTCTTATAATAAAAGATCAAAATTTCTCTTCAACATCATATTGACCTAGCAAAAAATACTCTGTCAAAAATTTATGGGCTTTACATTTTACAGAATCTGATATTTTATCTCTATACCATGGCATTTTGTTTAGATTAAAGCACCTTTTCGTAACATGTATATCATCTTCTCTTTGTTGGTCTTCTAAAGTTTCATTGTCTCCTATTTTCCTTTTGTGTAATGATTATCTTGCAATTTTTTTTACATACATTTCTTAGAGGATGGCGTGAGAAAAGGGTCTGAGGTGAGCGTGAAAAAGGCTACAACACTTCCTTCCAATACAAAGATAATACTCCCATTTAACAAAGGGTTACAACCAATTGGTCAGGCAGCTGGATTATTAAGTGGTTTCTTAGGAATTTTGGGTGCTAGCTATTCCCATTTTCCCATATGTGAAGAGAGTTGGAAGCACGTGAACAAAGCTAAGAAGGAACATGCATACCACATGGTTAAGGTACATATTTTAGTTTCAACATCTTAAGCAAATTTAGTATTCAATTTCTTTTTGCTAAGAACTTTTGCATGGGTAAATTATATTGCTGGTTAAATTTACAGATTTTGTTTTTCACATGTTTATGTCAGCATTTCTATCTTATACGTAACAGCGACTTGTTGACTTAAATGTGAGTGTTATCCTTTTTCACATTGAAGTAGCCTGGTTATAGATATTTTTTAGATTACCAATCTTATACTTGTTGATTGGGTTTGGTTAATGACAATGACAAATAATTGCAGCGGATCTTTCACTATAAAGACGATGCCGGAGGAAAAATAAAACAGGATATTATGAAAAGGATAGAAAAGAATAGGAAGGATACAAGACACAACTTGTATCATAAATTTTACAAATCAATAAGGACTTTTGAAAAAAATGTTAAGCATCACCCACCAGGAATAGAAGAAAATCACTGGAAATGGTTCTTTTAAATATCGCCAGAAGGAAGAAACAAAAGTAATCCTTGGAATTTTGTATTATTTTCACGAAAACATACATGTGTATACATAATAGACTCCTTACGTTTTATATTCAACATCCCATTCTCATTTGTATTTGTTCTGTTATTTTTTCATAGAAAAAGTGTAAACAAAACGCTTTAAATCGGAGTAAGCAACTTTACACACATACTGAGGGCTCCAAAACATTGACAAGAAAAAAAGACGAAGTGGTAATAAATAATTATTTGCTTTGAGATTTTACTTAATCTTCCTGAATATGGTGTTGTTATTTATATAATTGTGTCGATATCAATGTTATAGAGAAAGTACGAGAAAGACCCGTTGGTAGAGGAGAGTTGTTTATCATCGCTCATAAGAAAAAAAATGGCTCCTATATCCATGCCGATGCGCGTGTTGTTGGTGTAAGTAATGTTTAAAAATTTTAAACTTCTCTTATTGTATATATCATGCTAATTTTAAATCATCATAACCCAATTTCTTGTATATCTGTAGGAAGCAATTGCGAATATTGAGAGCCAAGATGAATCCTCTAAGCACATTTTACAAAATGATTTGCTAGCACAAGTTCTTGGAAAGGAGCACTCAGGATGAGTTCGTGCCTTAGGTGTTGGACCATGTCCAACCTAAATTTTTGGTAACGCTAATGCACAACTGTCGGGTTCTGGTGAAGAGTATGAGAGGAGGATTGTAGAATTAACGGCTAAGATAGAAGAAGAGTAGGTAAAGAGACAGTCGATAGAGAAGCTTTTGGGATATCTAATCTGACAGCAAGGAGACAATTTGCCAGCTGATGTTACTGCAGAGCTGGATTATTTGGGTAGTACATCAACCTCATCGCGCGCAAGGCCATCTTCATCTGGCAATCATGACCTGCAACAAAAATAATGACTTTCAATCATTATTATTAGATACTTTTGAATTTAAGTTGTTTTAGTGCTTTATGTTTATTTGCTTGAAATTATTGAATTTTACTTTATATTGAATGATGCACTTATGACAATCTCATTATATATGTTATGTTTGCATATATATAATTTAGTTTGTTATGTTATTTTGTTGTTTTATTTGGTTGGAAGTTCTTTAAATTAATCGGTAACTGATGCGTGAGCATCTTATACCCATTTTCTGCTTATTTTCTAGTTGAATTTAGTTAGAATTTGGTGAGTTTTATTACATTTTAGTGTTAAAATTCTCTTTGGATGCTATTTTGAGTTATTTTAGTATTTTTATGATTTCAGCTGAAATTCTGCTCAATTTGGCAGAATTTTGAGCAAAAAGGACAAGTTTTGAAGCTTCCCATTGCCAGCAACCAGCAAAATCAGAAGAGTCTCTACCCCCTCTGGGCGCTAAACGCCACTCTTAGAGCATCTTAGTGGATTTAGCTTTTAATTATTATCTTATCTTTTATTTTTGTAATTTTTATTTACAAATAAAATCTTTTAGTTTTAGAATTTATTAATTTATTTTAGTTTCAAATCAAATTACATGAGATATAAAAGGAAGAAGATTCACCTTTTAGGGGGGACCTTTTTATTTCTGCACATTTTACTTTTCAGAACCCTTGTTTTCTTTGTAAGTCATGAGCCACTAAACCTCCTTGGTTAAGGTTAGGATCTCTGTTTATTTCTATGGATTAAGACTATTACTTTTCTATTTTAATTAATGTATAGATTCAGTTTCAACGATTGCTTTCGTTCTTCATCCTATGAATTTGGGTAGAACGATAGTATAACCCTTATTCTACATGTGTTCTTGTGATTCTCGACAGAGCTATCTCGCTTGAACAACAGCTTGAAAGCAAATTCCTCCTAAATTCCTAATTACTTAAACTAATCAGGATACGTGACATATAATCCTCTTAGCTTTGGGTAATTAGGGTTTCTGTGGCCATAAACTAGAATTGTTCTTAACCCTATAATCTAAATTAAGTGACCAAGACATTAGCGGTTTATTTGGGTTAGAGGAGACTAAATCACTAAGACATTAGGGTCTAGTCAATTACAGTTTGCTATGAAACGAATTTTACATGATTAAAATAGTTGGTAAGAAAACTTAATTCGGATGAATAAACAACTCTGAAACCTTAACTGTTTTCTCTCATATATTTCATACCAGTTTTATTGTTTGCTTTCCAATTCTTTGAATTTACTGTTTAATGCATTTTACAACTTTCAAAACACAACTTTCGGCTTGCCTGGTTAAGTGAGTCATTCGACCATTGTTACTTAGTCCATCAATCCTTGTGGGATTGACCCTCACTCACCTGAGGTATTACTTGATACGACCCGGTGCACTTTCCGGTTAGTTTGTGGATTTTCGAAAATCTGCATCAAGTTTTTGGCGCCATTGTCGATGATTGATTGTAATTGACAACTACCAGTTGCCTGATTGCTTAGATTAGGCATTTTTAGTTTTTTATTTATTTTAATTTTGTGTTCTTTCATTTTTATTTTTATTTTTTTATTTTCGAAGATTGAGTTTTATTTTAGTTAAATTTTTTTCCTAATTTTTAAAGTTAAGTTTGGTGTTTTCAATTTTTAGTCTTATTTGTTTCTTAGATTTTCGAATTCTTAACTTTATTTTGTTTAAAATCTTTTCACTTTAATTTTTGAAATTAAGTTTGGTGTTCCCCTTTAGTGATTTTATTTTTTCTTATTAATTTTCTTTTCTTTATTTTCAAAATTAGTGGCTTATTTTTCTTTATTGGTTTTCAAATTTCTAGTATTAATTATTTAGTTTATTTCATTTTATTTCTTTTACATAGGATACCTCACTGGAAATTTTCTACACTCTGACGTAGAGATTCCCACCTTTCTTTTATTTTCTGTTTCTTTATGAGCAGGAACAGGAACAAAGAATCCATTCTTGATTTCGACCCTGAACTTGAGAGAACCTTGAGGCAGCGTTTGCAACAAGCTAGAGCTTACAAGGCCAATGAGAATTTTAGGAACACTTTTAAGAAGGAAGCTGAAGAGCTCACTATGGATCCCAATGCTAATGTTGAGAACCCGAATGGTAATGAGCAGCTTAGAAGGATGCTTGGCTCATACATAGGGGTGGCAACGGGTAGGGTAGGGTAGGGTTTGAACCCAACCCTAACCCTACCCGCGGGTTGAGTTTTTAACTAACCCTCAACCCGATTCTACCCGCGGGTTGAAAAATACCCAACCCTAACCCTACCCGCGCTCAACTGCGGGTATCCGACCCTACCTGCGGGTTGACAAAAAGAAACATTATAATGACACAAATATCTCATAAATAACACAAGTATATCTCATACACAACATAACCATCAAATAGCACAAGTTATCCCATGAGCATTCAAATAACACAAGTATTCAAACAACACAAATTATCCTACAAATAACACAAGTATGTCATACACAACATAACCATCAAATATTAAATTACACATAAAAGTCTTTGTCTAAGTAAATAACATAAACATAAATAAATTATTTAATTTCATGTCTCCATAAGCTTTCCATTTGTTGCAACAACACCATCACTAGTCTGAGTTCAGATACATCATCATCATCATCATTTGCAGTTTGATAATCAGGTTTTTCACCTAAAAATCAAAGATAATAAATTTATTTATTAATCAATCTATATATAAATTTAACATTAGCATAAACAAATAGAAAAGTTAAAACATAAATAACCTCTTTGACGATATGCTGCCCACAACCAGTTTTGATTACACATAAGAGCTTCCACAGTATCTTCATGAAGACTACCACGATGAGGAGCAATTACTCGACCACTTGTGCTAAAAGAAGACTCAGAAGCAACAGTAGACACAGGGATAGCAAATATATCTCTCGCAATTCTTTGAAGTGTTGGAAATCTAGCCCCATTCACTTTCCACCAAGCTAAAATATCAAAGTCGGCACTCAAAGGATGAACATCTTCCTCTATGTAATGATCAAATTCAGTCTTCACAAATGAACCATTTTCCCTCTTCTTTTGTCTAATATACAACTGGTAAGCAGCATCATCATCTTGCTCTGCATTCATTTGTAGTTCTTGTGTAGAATCCTCAAATGCATTACTTGAATTAGACGGATTCTGTTGGTACTCATGAAGCAAGTCATAGCATATCTGTTTGATCCTCTCAATCTTACTTAAGCACTCATCTTGATTTTGACATAACATTGAGAATTTATACTCAAGCCTAGCAAGCTTATACCTAGGATCTAGAATGACAGCAACACCCATCATGCCATGAATTTCTTCCCAATACTTATCAAATTTTACCCTCATACTACATGCCATATTACTAATTAATGGATTTGGAGAAGCAGACCAATTTTTCAAGGCAACATTTATATCACATACTTTGTTAAAATAAATGTTGGCTGTTGGAACTTGAGTACCAGAAAATAATTGTGTCACATCATAAAACAACTTTAATTTACCACAAATTTCTTTAGCAAGGTCCCACTCCTCATTGCTTGGCAAACTTTTGTAATTAGGATCCTTTTCTCTTAATCGATGAAACACATTTCGATATAACCATGTAGTCTCTAACATCACATAAGTGGAGTTCCATCTAGTTGGACAATCAAGAGCTAATTTTTTTGTAAATTGAACATTTGACTTACTACACCAACTCACAAAGGTTTCATGTCTTTTAGGGGTTGAAGTCTAATACACCACACTACCACGAATTTTTTCCACACTTTCCTTAACCAAATTTAGACCATCTTTCACAATTAGGTTCAAGATATGAGCACAACAACGCATATGCAACATAGAACCCCCAACAACAAATATTTTGAATCTAAGCGCTCCAACAACTCATCAACCATAGCATCATTAGTAGAGCAATTATCCAATGTAATAGTTGACAATTTTCTATCTATGTTCCACTCTAACAAAACTTTCATTAATGCATTCGAGAGCACTTCACTCGTATGAGGAGCGGGAACATAAGTAAAACTAAAAATCGTTCAAAAACATATTTCAATTATTATCTAAAAGATAAATTAATTTCAAGTAAAAAATATTAAAAGTCATATCAATTACTAGAAGTATAATTTAGAAGATTACCTTAATACGCGCATTTGCAAAATCCATGAACTATCAATGTAGTGTGCCGTGACAACCATGTATCCTTTTTCTTGGTTAGAAGTCCACATGTCAGTTGTAACTGCTACTCGACTATCATTTCCATCCATTATCTTAGTCATGTTAAGCTTCTCCAACTCATACATTTCAAAAATGTCCTTCTTGATTGTGTTTCGACTAGGCACTTTAAAAGTTGGTTGCATTGATGTATATACTTCCTTCATTCCAACATGTTCCACAAAAGATAAAAGGTACTCATGCATACATATGGCCTTGGCAATACACCTTCTTGTATAAGATGGATCAAATACAAAAGCATCTGCAGCACTCCTTGTATGTTTAGACAATGAATCAGCAATTGTTGATTGCCTAGAGTTTGCTAATTTGATCCTTTTACAATAGTGGAGCACATGATTCTTCAAATTTGTAGTTCCATTTCTTGGATTGGCTCCAAGAATAGATTTGCAATGGTTTCATTTTGCCTTTCAGTCTTTTCCCTCTTGAAATCGACTAAAGTATTGCCAATAAATACTCTTCACACTTGATTTGTTGCTATTTTCAATCGAAGCGGACTCATCTGGAACAAAATTTGCAGTTGCTTCCACTGGGGGTTCTTGTTGTTGTTCTTCTGCAGCCACATCTTGTGCCACTACATCCATGTTAGTACTTGACATTTCGAAGTGAATTCTCTACATATATATATATATATATATATATATATATATGTGACATGTTTAAATACACTTTGTACAGATAGTCAGATATACAAATTACAACTAGTCCAAATAAAATCAAATTACATAATCAAATTACACACACATACATATAAAATAAAATTAAAAAAAAAAGAAAATAATCATCTTGTCAAAGCTAGTCAAAAATTCTATTTTCTAGTTACAAGATTTTAACTTCACTCTTTTTGAAAAGGTATAAGAGCCCATGAGAACTAAAATAATCCCTACTAACTAATTATTGAAATTACAATTTTTTCCTCTCTAAACTTTTGATAATGACAGAAGAAATTGGAGCAAGACAATTGAAAAAAATAATCAAACAGCAACTTTAAAGATACACAAAGTGATGATTTCCTGTTTCAAACCAGAAAAAATATGTAGAAACCATTCCACTAATTGAAACACGCCTAATAATTCAAGTATGACATTAAAATTAAAGCAGTGGATATAAAGCCTTACTCACTAGACAGGTTTGGCTAAATGAACCAAATCACAACAACATTGCTCCATGCCATGAATCATAATTCAACACAATTCATTAATGAACCAAACAACAACAGCATTGCTCCATGTCATGAATCATAATTTAACTCGATTCATTTATGCTTAATTTTTTTTTAAGTTCTAATAAGCTTATTTAGAGTTCAAAACCAATGATGCCAGCGCCAACAATCATAACATCAAACTCTTAAGAAGAACAACTGCAAAATCATACCAATTGGATTCATTATGGCACATAAAACTTGAGTTGACTAAACCACTTCAACAAATTTATTAAACTACCCACAGCAAAACCACAATAATTGTATCAATCAAATTACATACAAACTTGAAACTTCTATTCAAATAACATTAACTCCACTAGCTCTAAATACTTAGATCAACTAATGCACACTAACTCTAATTCACTCAACAACAACACTACTGAAAGCAAAATTTTTAGAAAAGTAAAATTTTTTCTACTATTTTTTCACAAAAATTTACAAATTGAAACTTTCATTACAAACTTTCTTAAACCCTAAAACAAGCTATAATTCAAGCAACCATTCACATGTTTACCAATTTTAAATTTTTTTTTCCTAAAATTTTTTTTCCATACAAACTATACAATTTTAGAAGTAATCTCAAAGTAAAATTTCTAAAAGAATAAACTTTGCATGTCACTAACACGGCATGGAAGTACAGAGCTGCCAAAGCCAAACACAAAACAAGATTACAGGTCTTACCTAATAGAAGCCCTTCGCGAACAAGCTGGCGACGATTTTAGCTTGCAGGTCTTCCTCTTCCCCGCAGCTTGAGTAGTTCAGGAAATTTGCCTTCTCTTTGCTTTCAATGTAATTTCCCCTGTAAGCCAATAGAAAGACTTGTTATCAAAGGGTGAGTGAAAGACTGACATGAATTAGCTCTTAGAACACTCACCCAAACTTCATTCGAAATAGTTAAGGCATTTCGACAGAGTCTAGAGAGATTTGAACTTGAGAGTTGAGAGAAGAGGATTAGGGTTTGCGCCGTTGAGAGAGAGTGGCTGTGAAAAATCTGAATTGTGGCCACTAGATTATTCAAAATGGTATTTATATCTCATTAAATAGAAAATACTTTTTATAAAAATAAATGAGTAAGGTTTTCAAATTAATAAAGTTGGTTCAGTGGCTAAGAACCTTTTGCACATGCTTAAGGTCCTTAGTTCAACTCCCATATCTAACATTTTTAGACATATATAACACATATTATATGGGGGGTGCGGGTAGGGCGGGTAGGGTTGAAGCTCAACCCGCACCCTACCCGCTCCGCGCCCAACCCTACCCGCAGCGGATCGGGTTGGCAATCCTATCCGACCGGGTGGGTCGGGTTGGGTACCCGCGGATAGGGTCTATTCTGCCAGGCCTACTCATACACTGCTCCCACCCCTGATTTCTATGGGAACAGTATTGTAGTGCCCCCTATAGGTGCAAAAAACTTTGAGCTGAAGCCACAGTTGATTTCATGCCCCCCTATAGGTGCAAAAAACTTTGAGCTGAAGCCACAGTTGATTTCATGGACTCCCACAAGAAGACCCAAACTTGTTCATCTCTAACTTTCTGCAGATCTGTGACACTGTGAAGACTAATGGAGTGAATCCGAGCGTCTATAAGCTAATGCTCTTCCTATTTGCTGTGAGGGACAGGGAAAAGCAATGGCTTGACACTCAGCCTAAGGAAAGCTTGGAACAAGGTGGTCAACAGATTTCTGACCAAGTTCTTTCCTCCTCAAAAGCTAACCAAACTGAGAACAGATATTCAGACTTTCAGGCAGAGAGATGGTGAATCTCTCTATGAAGCCTGGAAAAGATACAAGTCAATGATCAGGAGGTGCCCTCCTGACATATTTTCAAATTGGCTCTCTACATATGTAGAAGACTCCTGAAGAGGCTAATGAGTTTATTGAGATGGTTGCTAACAACCAATACTTATACATCTCTGAGAGGAATTCTATGAAGAAAGAAGTCATGGAGCTAGATACTTTGGATGCCATTCTTTCCCAGAACAAGGCCATGTCTCAACAAATCAATATGATTACTCAGCACTTGAGTGGGATGCAAGTTTCAGCTGTTAATACTCAAGATGCATCTTATGCATGAGTAGTGGTTTTTACCAAGGGGAGACCTATGGCTATGCTCAACCCACTCCTAAACAGGTTAACTATGTGAAAAATTTTTCCAAAAATCATAATAATGGTCCTTATTCTAACACATTTAATCAGGAATGGAAGAATCACCCAAATTTTGGGTGGAGAGAGCAATTCTAGAAGCCTCAACCGAATTTCAACAACAATTTTTAAGAAAGTTTTAATCAAAATAAGTTCAACAACCTTCAATTCCAACCCTCTCAGCAGCCACAAATGACTTTCCAACTTCAGAACACTCCTGACCTGGCCTCTATAGTTGTAAAACTTTCCAAGAGCACTCAGAGTTTCATACAAGAGACCAGAGCTTCAATTCAGAACTTGGAAGTACTAGTGGATCAGTTGAGCAAGTGAATAACTGAGATGCTTCCTAACACTCTCCCTGGTAACACAGAGGTAAATCCAAGAGAATAATGCAAGGCCATCATAGTGGCTGAGAAATCCGTGCCAAAGGAGGAAACATGTGTTGTTGAAACTGCAGAGAAGGCTGAGGAGACCATAGTACATGCCTTACCCAAGCTTAAGCCAAAGATATCATCTCCTCAGAAGCAGTCAAGGGAGACAAAGGACAAGCAATTCTCGCAATTCTTGGAAGTTTTCAGAAAGTTGCAAGTCAATATTCCTTTCGCTGAGGTGCTAGAGCATATGCCTCAATATCTTAAGTTCATGAAGGGTTTACTCTCTGAAAAGAAGACTCTAAAGGGAGATGAAATAGTTGTCCTAACTAAGGAGTGTAGTGCATTAATTCAGAGTAAATTTCCAAGGAAGATGCCAGACCCAGAAAGCTTTCAGATTCCCTGCACTATTGGGAACATCAATTTGACAAGGCCCTGTGTGATCATGGTGCAGGCATCAACCTAATCCCCTTGTCTGTGATGAAGAAACTACAAATCCAAGAGGCACAACCAAAAAGGATAGCATTATAAATGGTAGACAAATCTCTGAAGCAGGCATATAGAGTGGTGGAGAATGTCTTTGTCAAAGTTGGAGAATTTTTCCTCCATGCAGATTTCGTGATTCTTGACACAGGGGAGGATGACAATGATTCTATAATCCTAGGAAGACCGTTCTTAGCTACTAGAAGAACTCTAATTGATGTGGAAAAAGGAGAATTGGTTCTGAGGATGCATGAAGACTACTTGGTGTTCAATGTCTTTAAACATTTACATCACTCTGATGAAGGAGGCACTTGAATGAAGGGTGAGCTCACTACCCCAAATCTCCAAGGATCACTGACTGTTGCAAAGCAGAGTTCACTACTCAAGCCTCCTTTGGTGGGAACCTCTAAAATTTTCTCTGACATCAAACCTAAATTTAGTGTTAGGTGGGCATCATCCACCAAAAAGGGAGTTCCTAAGAAGAAGGTGCCTAGAAGTTGGAGGAATAAGAAGATTCTCACTGAAGACTTCTCTCTAGAAATGAAGGTGGTATTCACTAAGAGTCCAGTTCTGCCTCATACAGTGAACATGATCCTGTCTCTTGAGCACATTGAGTTAATCCATGATAGTACAGGAAAGAGATTCATAGTGAAGGGTGAAGAGCTAAGCCCCTATGATCACCTCCCTCCCTAGTGGAGCTGACCGTCAAGCAAGTGATGATAAAAAAGCACTTGTTGGGAGGCAACCCAACCATAAGTATCCTTTAGTTTTTCTTTTGGTTTGATTTTTATGCATTTTTTTATTTATAGTTTCCCTTGGTTTAACTGTGTTTGTGGTCATGCAATATGTTTAGAACAGGAACAGAAGGCTCTGAAGGAGAGAACAGAACACACTGGAAAGCGTTGAATTCGAATGCATCGGCGCTAAATGCCACCTGGGAGTTTAGCACTGAAATAGGCAGCAGAGGCTGGCATTAAATGGCAGGGAGGGTATTTAATGCCCAGAGAGGCAAGCAGAAGCTGGCGTTAAACGCCAAGAAAGGGGCATATTTCTGAAGCACCCATACCAGGCGCTAAGCTGGCGCCAAGTGACTCGTCCCTTAAAAAAAAGTTGCCAATTCTGGCACTAAATGCCGAACCTAGCATTTAGCGCCCAGAACGCCAGTTTTGATTTTTGAAGCATGCTTTTAACCGTTTCCAACGGTTAATCCCCCACCCCGTTCAACTTTGTCCATTCAAACACAACCTCTTCTCACCCCTACCCATTATTCCATCCACATACATCCCCCACTTTCCCATACATCTATTAACCTTTCTATCACTCAATTAAATCCCATCAATCTCTCTACATTTACCTTCCCCATATTCACCTACCCCTATCGCATTTTAACCAAATTCAAATTCATTTCCCCCCACCCCTATAACCGAACCATTTCCCTTCTCCACCTACAAATACCCCACTCACTGTTCATTTTCACCACACCTTTACCTACTTCTTCTACATCTCCTTCTTCGTACTTCCAATTCCCATATTCTTCATTTTTCTTCCCATTCCCCCCTTCCTTGAACCCTAATAGCTACCCCACCACCCTAACTCCATACACCTTCTTTCTTTCATCATTTTATTTTCATTATCCCTCATCTCTTTTACTTCTTTTTACCATTATTTATATTTTCTTTGCTCAGAGACGAGCAAAACTTTAAGTTTGGTGTTAGGCGCTCTACTTTTTTCACTATCACTATCCATATGGCACCCAAAATCGGTGAATCCTCTTCAAGGAAGAGAAAAGAGAAGGCTCCCACCTCCGGTCTTTATGATTTCACATGGGTCTTCTCTAAGACCCACGAGAATCACTTTAATCAGATAGTGAGAAAAAAGAAAGTGATCCCCGAGGTCCGCTTTGATCTTCAGCCGGAGGAGTACCTGGAGATTCGGGAACAGATCCAAAGGAGGGGTTGGGAAGTTCTGACCGACCCCGTGACTAACGTGGGCATGCTAATGGTCATAGAGTTCTACATCAATGCTTAGGTGACTTACAAGCATGCATAAGGTGTGAACCCAGACCAAAAAAACTGGTACACTATGGTCTGAGAGGCGATCATGGAGTTCAATCCAGAGAGGGTGAGGGAGATACTTCATCTGCCACTATCCAGAGATGACCCTCACTCTTATACTCAAAGGTTCAACACAGACCAGAGACTAGACCAGGTCTTTGCTAATATTTGCCTCCTCGGAGCACAGTGGAGGAGGGAAGCCAGAGGTCAGTCGTACTAGCTGAGCAGGCACGATTTGAGGCCAGTTGCTCGGAGGTGGTTAGAGTTCATTCAGCACTCCATCATTCCTACGAGTAACCGGTCCGAGGTTACTATCGACCGAGCTGTGATGATTCACTACATCATGCTCGATAATGAGGTGGAGGTGCATCGGGTGATCCCACAGGAGATATACAGACTAGCCGATAAGGCCTCCACCTCTGCTAGATTGGCCTTCCCTCACCTTATCTTTTGCCTGTGTGCTGAGGCCCGAGTCCGTATTGATGGAGATATCCCCATTGTTGTTGATAAACCTATCACCAGGAGGGATATGGAGCATGCTAGCGAGCTTGGACAAACACCACCTCAGGAGCAGCCTGAGATGCCTCAGAGATTTTATTTTCCTTCCCGTGACTACTAGGACCAGTTGACCACATCTATTGGAGAGCTGACATCGTCTATTGATCAGCTAAGACTTGAGCATCAGGACCACTCAGCCCTCCTCCATCAGCTAGTGGAGGAGCAGCTGAGACAGAGGCGCGACTTGGATGAGTTGAGGCGCCAGGGAGGATTCCTGGGAAGGAGCGGCAGCCACCATGACTGAGGTGGTTAAGTTTCTTTATCTTCTGCTTTCCTTATTTTATTTTCTGTTTTCTAGTGTTTTATCTTATTTCCTATTTTCTATTTGAAAGTCTTTTACATGATCAGTAGTAGCATTTTATTGCTTTCTAGTTTAGTTATTTATCTTGATGTTTTGTTTCTATTTTGAAAAATTGTCTGATGTATTACTCACTGAGCTTGAAAAATTAAAAAGAAAAAGAAAAGAAGTAGTGAAATGCATGAGACTTAAGTTATATATTATGAGTTGTTCTGATTACTTTGATGTGGTGGTATTGTCTATAATTCTGAATGTATGAATTGAACAGTGGATATTTGATCTTGAAGTTAAGAATGTTGATTTTTGAGGTACAAGAACTTAGAGAAGAATCATAGATTCTCTAAAGTAAGTAAGAAATTGGTTCTTGAAGTAAAACAAACAGCAAAAAGAAAATAAAAATAAAAAGCAAGGTCCAAGACTCTGAGCATCAATGGTTAGGATGGTCTAAAATGATTAAAAGTTCAAATGAGTTATTTTCCTAACTATATGCTTGTGGTGTGAATGTGTCAAGTAATCATTGAGATAGAACACTAAGAGTCGAGATCAAGTACAATTACAGAGTATGTCAAAGACTCTGAGCACCACTGACTGGGAGCAATTAAAAGAAAATTTCAAACTCAAAGAGTTCTCCAGTTAAGTGCTTGTGGTATTTTCTATGCCAAGTTAAGCTTGAGGACAAAACACTAAGAGTCACGGCTAGGCTCAAGGTGCAAAGCACCAAAGAAAAGAAAAGAAAAAGCTGTGTTCAAGGATTAATCAAAGCTTCAAAAGAATATAAGAGAATCCATAATATCATCCGAGTTCTAGTTTTGAAGGATATTAATATTTCTGAGCTTCAAAGGATAGTGAGATGCCAAACCTATTCGAAATAATAGCACCATAAAAACCCTACTCAATGATTAGACATGAGCTTAATTGAACACTCAGGTCTTAAGCATTTTATCTTCTTTTCTTAATCCTATATTGTTTTTAGTTGCTTGAGGACAAACAACAGTTCAAGTTTGGTGTTGTGATGCGTGAGCATCTTATACCCATTTTCTGCTTATTTTCTAGTTGAATTTAGTGAGTTTTATTATATTTTAGTGTTAAAATTCTCTTTAGATGATACTTTGAGTTGTTTTAGTATTTTTATGATTTCAGATGAAATTCTGATCAATTTGGCAAAGTTTTGAAAAAAAAGGAGAAGTTTTGAAGCTGCCCCCTTGGGCGCTAAACGCCAAGCTAACGTTTAGTGCCAGCAACCAGCAAAACGCCTAGCTCATTTGCCCCCTCTGGGCGCTAAACACCTAGCTGGCAGCCTGGCATTTAGCGCCAGGCAACCCGAACCGAATCCCCACTCTTGGAGCATCTTTAGTGGATTTAGTTTTTAATTATTATCTTATCTTTTATTTTTGTAATTTTTATTTAAAAACAAAATCTTTTAGTTTTAGAATTTATTAATTTATTTTAATTTCAAATCAAATTAGGTTAGATATAAAAGGAAAAAGATTCACCCTTTATGGGGGACCTTATCACTCCCGCACGTTTTACTTTTCAAAACCGTTGTTTTCTTTGTAAGTCATGAGCCACTAAACCTCCTTGGTTAAGGTTAGGAGCTCTGTTTATTTCTATGGATTAAGATTATTTCTTTTCTATTTTAATTAATGTATAGATTCAGTTTCAACGATTGCTTTTGTTCTTCATCTTATGAATCTGGGTAGAAGGATAGTATAACCCTTATTCTACATGTATTCTTGTGATTCTCGACAGAGCTATCTCGCTTGAACAACAGCTTGAAAGCAAATTCCTCCTAAATTGCTAATTGCTTGAACTAATCGGGATACGTGACATAAAATCCTCTTAGCTTTGGGCAATTAGGGTTTCTGTGGCCATAAACTAGAATTGTTCTTAACCCTCTAATCTAAATTAAGTGACCAAAACATTGGCGGTTGATCTGTCTCAATATCAAAAGCCTAGTGCTTTAATTATCCCAAAAAGGCACTCACAAACAAGCATGCTATGCAATATCAATGAGATAACCTAAATAGCATCAAAGAAAAAGACACAAGAGTATGCAATGAAGCACAATCGGTCTATCCCTCAGGCTCACGAGGACGAACCGCTCTGATACCACTAAATATAACACCCTAATTACCCTATGCCTTACCTCGTGTCGTAAAGCAAAGGTTAATCGAAGGTTACGATAATTCTAAAGCTTGTACATATATATATATATATATATATATATATATATATATATATATATATATATATATATATATATATATATATATAGAAATAATAATTCTAGAAGCCCGATGAAGAAATTAGCTCAAAAACAGAGTTTCAAAAGTGCAAAACGTTCACACGAAGCTACGCTAATCGAGGTACAAGATATACGGATAGAATATGCACATGATGAATGCCTGTCCTATTTGGCTGTGATATCACATTATCGGTTCAACTGCCAACCCGACACATCTCCATGGAAATGTCGCCCTTCGGTCTCATAATGGGAACCCTCGAGATATCGTGCCCGGAACACGGTCCAGGATATAGTGCCTGCACACTCTAGTGATTCTGAAGGATGCGAGCGGGATACTCTTGCCACGGACCTCACATCTCAATGTAAGCGGGACTAACCACCGCCCTTACGCCACAGCCGCGACCTCGACAGGTGGGATCAAATCGCCGTCCCTGCCAGGCGCATAATGTCTCACAATCTTAGTTAAAAAAAATTACATCAGTGGTTTTTAAAATTATTTCATTCAGTACTCAGTGGTTCACCACTTCCACAATTCATTGTCAGTAATCATCAATACAATACTCCTCCTTCTCACTCAACCGAAAACGTTCGTACTCCATAAACCTAAGTCTGCATTTTCTAAAATTTTTGAAAGAAATTACCTAATTGATTTCACCTGGAGCCCTCTCAATGTTCTAACACCAAAAAATAAGCTAAGGAGTCTTAGATAAGTGTCACGGAAGTTTACAAGCTTGCTGGGAAGGTAAAATAGTTAAAAATAAGATTTTTATTGAAAAACAGGGCAGTGTGCATACGCATAGGGTTGTGCGTATGCACACCCCAAGGAGTTTTCTAAAAGTGTGCGTACGCATAGAGGTGTGCGTACACACAATAAGTAAAAGTTTCCATTCTGCGTACATGTACAGATACGTGCGAACGCCCTCAACAGAATGCACCTTCCAACATGTGCGTGCGCACGAGGTTGTGCATACGCACAACTTGCAAATTTCGTAGGGTGTGCGTGCGCACAAGCGTGTGCATACGCATGTTTTCAAAAATTCACAGGTTGTGCGAGCGCACAAAGGTGTGCGTACGGACAAGTCATGACATTGCCCCTGCTCCGAGAATGTGCACAGTAGTGTGCGTGCGCAAACAAATCAATACTCTTAATTTCTGCAACATCACAGAAATCATATTTTGGCACTAACTTTAAACAATCATATCTTATCTACAAAATTTGGATTTCTGCAAAATCTATATCGTTTTAAAGCTCCTTGAATTATCTTTAATTTGATATAAAATTCATACAATTTTAAAAACCATAGCAAAAGATATGATTCGTCAAAATTCACCCAAAAGATGTTTTTCACCAAAGTTCACTAAGTTCTCAACACCTTAAAATTCACAACCAAACTAATTCAAAACCTATCCCATCTCACCATAAAACACTACCAAATATTATACTTTAGCTTTCCATCACATTTCTACCAATTCAAATCCTATATCAATCAATTCCACCTCTATAACCCAACAATTCCATAATTTGCACATCAATATTCAATATTAACAACTTGCACCAAATCTTACTACTCATAAGCTTCATTTATCATACATCATCAAAGTTCTCATCTCAACACATCAAAACCATCACAAGCATTAACATCATCACACATTATCAATTTAACAACACCATCATGCATTATCAAATCCAAAAATCAATTCAATCCAACCTATCCTATGAGTCACTAGTATAAGTGTCCAGAAATATTATATATTACATAGAGGAAACTGAAACCATACCTTAGCCGATTCCCAATATGCCAAAAACCAAAGATTAAGTCCAAACAAGTTTCTAATCACCAACACATCACCAACTCACATTCCAAGCTCCATATCAACTCCAACAAGTGCAAGAACTTAACTAAAATCATATAGATTGGCATAAATCAATACCGATGATGTTTGGGGAACAAACTACCAATAGCCCAACCTTAGAGACCACATAATCAATCAAAACACAAAAATTCACTCAAAATCAAAACCCAAAAATTTGAATTTCTTAGGGCAGAAGAAAGGAGATAAAATTTCAAAATTTTACCAACAAAGGTTAGATAGAACTAACGGGCCCGGTGAGAACTTCGCGTAACCACTGACGGCAAGCGAATCGGAACACCGTAGCTCGAGATATGATGGATTGAATGTGGATGTGAATAGTAACTTTTCTCTCTTCTCTAACTTAGGTTGCAGCTGTTGTGTTGTGTTATTATGAAGTGTGGTGAGGCTGAAATGGCCTCACTTAAGGTTATATATATGTTGGGCTTAGGTTCAACTTGGGCCAGTCCAACCCGTTAGTATTTTGGCCCGTTTGGCCCAATTTCGGGCCAAACCTTTAAAATTAATGTCCGATTTTCAATTCTAAATATTTTCCTAAGGTTTTCTACTGTTTTTATTATTCTCGCACAGTACTGGACCGATTTAAGCCGGTATTACCGGCTAATATACCAGTTCGCATTTTTACGCAGTTTTTTGCAAAAAATTACATTTTCCAACTCAGAAAAATCTACTGAGTCCAAAAATCATATCTAAATTTTCTAATTCACATTTTAAATTTTCAGAACCTATTTTGGACAATTTAATTATTTAAATTAAACGGTTAATTATTCGCGGTTCTTACATTACTCAGTCTATCAATCCTTGTGGGATCGATCCTCACTCACCGTAGGTATTACTTGATACGAACCGGTGCACTTGCCGGTTAGTTTGTGGAAATTCGAAAATCCGCATCAGTAACTAATAAATTAAAGTTGAATAAACAGACATCTAAAAAAAAGGCAAAATAAAAAAAAAGCTAAAATTTTAATAGGAATATGGAATTTGGCGGCGGTTTCTAACCACCACAAAACAGCCATCGTTTTCATTTCTCTGCTATTTAGCGGTGGTTTGCAACCGTTGAAAAATTGATATGCATTTTGCAAACCCCCTACGACAGCGGGTAAAAACTGGCGCAAAACTATTTTTTATTTTGCGGCAGTTATTTTAGCGGTTTGCATAAACCGCCGCTATCCGTTTGCCCGAGGCCTATCTTTCAGTGGGTATTTAACCGCCACAATAGCTTTTGGGGTGGTTGAAAACTGCCGCAATATTGTCCCAGAACCGCCGCAATCTGCCAATAGTGTTGTAGTGTAAATTTTTCATAATTTAGATACGTATATCCTACATTATTTTGTATGTTGATTAACCTGTTACAGGTTAAATAATTAAAAAAATCAATAACTTTGTGACAATATTTTTTGCAAATAATACATAAATGACTAATAAAACTTTTTAGCTCTCACCAAAAATTAAATTATTACTAATTTCGTCATAAATCAAGTAAATCAAAGACAATTCTCTAGATTTATAACTTGTCGCAAACAAGAGAAAGAAACAAAAAAAAAACTATTTCATAGATATTCACGATATGTTCTTTATGATAATTAGGTTCATGAATTATGGTCAACAAACAATCCGAGGTGCAAGATAAAGCGCTTTTTTTATTTATTATTTATTTTTATTATGATTAATGATATACTATTATCAACATTTGTATCACAATATTTTTTCATATCTACAATTTGGATATTGATGATACACTCAAATCTAATACAAATTGAATAATAAAAGGATTTGTCAGTAAAAAAAACGTAAGAATGAGGAAACAATAAAATGGTCCTAATTTTTTTTGTTTATAGAAAAAATTCAATATTTGAATCAATATAAAAGATTAAAAATAATATGTGATCATGTAATCATTGGTCATATTAAATTAAATTTTTAAATAATTATTAAACATCAAAATAAATACTATTATGAGTTTAAAATTTTAAAAATCTTACTCTTCATATAAAACATAATACTATTTTTTTTATCTTTACAAAATATGCTTGTAAAATAAAGTTGTCTGCAAACTTAACAAATAATATTTATAAGAGTAGATTATTTTTTTCAACATAGTTAATAAATAAATAGTTTTTTATTAAAATAAACATGTCTAAATTTCTTTAATATTCTAAAAAGATTAAAAACCAATTTGTCAAACTCCTTTTTCGAGAACAAAAAATTTATTAAAAACGAGTTGAAGTATTATTCATAAATAAATGAATAAATTAAAGTTTTAAAACTAATGTTTCCTAATATAAGAAAATTTTATATTATTCAAATTTTGAATATTTTACGCATATTTTTTCAAAACATTCTATTATTATTTAAAGAGTACTATTTTGATCCTAACGTTTAGGCCAAATCTTAATTTGATCCCTAACCTTTTAAATTAACGTTTTATTTTTGTTCCAAAAAAATTTTAAACAAGTTCAATGTAATCTTATATATCATTAAATTTGATAATAATAATTAACAGAATGAGTAATGTGTGTGGAGGTTAATAACGATACTAGTTAAGTCATATTTTCTTCATCCATTATTTGTTAGAAAAACATAACCAAAACTTTTTTTGTAACACTTCTTAATTTCTTTTTGGATAAAGTACTAAATTAATCCCCTACGTTTGGGCGTAATTCTGTTTTAGTCCTTAAGGTTTAAAGTGTCCTATTTGAATCCAAAAAAGTTACATTTAGCTTCAATTTAGTCCCACCGGAGATCAAAGATAAATAATTAACGAAATGTCCTACATGACAGCAGTATAAGAACAAAGTCGATAATCTGGAGAATAAATACAAGTTCTAGAGTCACAAAATCAACCGGTGGATGCATCAATATATTTATTTATCATTTTTCTTATAATTAAAATGAAATATTTTCTATAAAACTAAAAAAAATGTTAAATACATATACAAAATTCCAAATCATAATAATCAATTATTAATGCTTCAAAATAAAAAAAAAAAAACTTTTATATTAGTGATCTTTTGGTGGATTAATTTTTCTTACGTACTGAAATTAAATGATATTGACTCTTCAATATGCAAATTGTTTGTGCTAAATTTAATGGTGGGATAATGTTAAACTTGCTTAAAACTTTTTTGGAATTAAAAAAGGACGTTTAAAAGTTTTTGGAACTTAAATAGGACGGTTGAAACATTAAAAATTAAATTAGAATTCGGTGCAAATATTGGGACTAAAATAATATTTTACCTATTATTTATTGAATTTATTATTTTTATATACATATTTATTATTATTATTATTATTATTATTATTATTATTATTATTATTATTATTATTATTATTATTATTATTATTATTCCTTTTTAGATAAAATATTTTTGACCCAAAATTTAAAAAATAATGAATTTACCCCACAAATATCAAGTTGCCTATCACTAAAGTCATATAAATTGAGTGATTATTCCATATAAGCCTCAATCTATACAAAATCAGGCTCACTCTCTCTAAGATCCACAAAATGCAAATGGTCATCGTCAATTTCACAGAATCAGGCTCACTCTATTGAAGATCAGAAATCTTGTGCATAGTCATTGGCGTCTCTGACTTGCGCAAAAAAGTGTCTGCATATATATAACACGTTCTTTTCTTCCAAACAATAATAATCATTTCTAGTACTGAATGGATATGATGAGGAAGGATCTAAATTCTAAAAGTGACTTATAAACTTCCCTCATTTAGTTATAATTTGATTATTCCATCCACATGGAAAGCTGAGCAAAAGAATCTCAAACTTCAAATGATTAATATTATTCTTCATCAAACGTAATAATTGAATCAGAGATTAATTCATCCATGCTGACATAAGATCAAGCCACATCCACATTTTTCTTTTATCTTTTTCTCCCTCTAGATGTGGCTAAATAAATTGACACTTTATTATGTTCTTACTTTGTCAACTTGCACCAAAATCAAACTTATCTAGTGATGAAGACAACACTTTGATATATATATAAAGCAGAAAGCGATGGTTAAAGAGGCGTCTTCTCAAGAAGAAATGACAAAAAGCAAGTGGGGTTTGCAGCTCAACGTGGAAAACAGTATCATTAATAATTGATTTGCCTAATAAGAAGCAAAAGCGAGTTTGATTAATGTGGAAAATACTTTTCTACAACACTTCAAGGGCCCTATTTACACCCGGCAAAAAATACACATAGATTCTTGGTGTCTATTGCTAGAATCAAGTCCTTAATTAGCCATATCAACCTCATCTTTTTAAATAAAGGCAGCCAGCTAGAAGGGATGCATGACCCACAATCTTGTGAACACGAATTCTGAGTTATTTTGATAGATAATTTGTTTTACAAAAAGTTAGAGAGATATGTTCTAAACTTGACTAGAGGGAACTTACTTATCTTTTACAAATATATATATAATGGAAAAATGGATAGTTAAAAAATGAAAAAATGGATAAGTAAAAAATGAGTAAGATATATATGCTCTATTGATTTAGTAGGAGTCAAGTGAAAAAACACAAAATATGAAAATACCACATTTAATCCAAATAATGCATTGGCCTTTTATATTATAAATTAAATTCTTCACTTTTTTATTTTTTTTATTTTTTAATATGAGACTATCTCTCACACTTAATCTAAATACATTCTAAAAGGACCAATAAAACACGTTTACTTTGCTGAGTTATTATGTCAATATGTCGATACATTTTGGACACGACACTCATCAATATTCATTTGATATGTATGTCTTCTGTGTCCAATCGTATTTTAGAAAAAATAAAATAATTTCCACCGGACACACGTTTAAACACACCTTAAATATCATCATCTGTATGTTAACGTAGTATTTAACCTTATTCTTAACATGTATTCTTAAAATGAGTTTAAAAATAATATATATTATTATTTATTAAAATAAAAAATATTTTAAATACGTTATATAATAAAAAAATATTAAAAATAATTAAAAATTAATTTATATTTTAATATTAATAAAATATTATTATAATTTATTTAAAAATATTTTATATTTTATATATATAACGTGTCTTATATAAATTATATCCACGTGTTTTATGTCATTTTGTTTTCTGTGCCGGTATCCTTGTTAGTCGTGCATCATAGAAAAAGACAATCTATAAATTATTGAAAAAATATTAAAAAGTTAGCATTTTTATTAATATTAATTAACGCTTTGGGTCAAATATCTTATTTTTATATATCAGAATTTAAAGTTTAAAGTTTAAAATTTAATATTTAAAATTTAGAATTAGTTAAATATAAATAAAAAATAATAAATTTTATTAATTATGTAATATTGTTCAATTAACTGCAACTACCAATGCCACCCAAGAGCAGCCATATCGATCCTTTGAATCATACATGCCTTTTTCAAGAGAAAATGTCTCGTATTTTACCAAAGGAATTTCATTAGTTTCCAATGCCTTTAGAAAACGAAGGAAAGAGAGAGAGAGAGAGACCTTTTTGGTTTTTGGTAGCTCTTTTGGTGGGTGCTACCTAGACCTAGTTGCATCATTTGTGTGTGATGTGCATAGAATCTATACATCTATACATATGATAGCAAAGGATTTGGATCCTTTAAAATTTGAATTTTATTTTAGAGAGTAAAATATGATCTTTTATTATTTATTTTATAGGTGGAACTAAAAATAAATATAAAAGAGAAATTATTTAAGAATAGAAGATCACATTTTACTCTCTAAAATAAAATTTAAACTTTAAAAGATCCAAATCCAATAGCAAATTAGCAAGGCAACGACGAACAATTTTAAAATAGTAATAATAATAATAATAAAGAAAAATTGGGAGAAAAACAAATGTGAAAGCAACAAATTCACTGATTCAGAAAAGACTTTATTAGGAGTCAAAGGATTGTCTGATAGCGAATAACTGATAAACTCCAATTTCGTGGTTTATCTTGTGCTTAATTTGGGGGATTTTATCACCTTTTCCCACATTTATTTAATGAAATAGCATGGTTTTGCAATTCTCCCTTGATTTGTGCTTAAATGTGAAAACATGCTTTTTAGGCTCTTAAATTGGTGATTTTAACTCACATTAACTCCATTCGATGCCTTGATGTGTTTGTTGAGTGATTTCAGGTTCATAAGGCAAGTATTGGATGGAAGAAATGAGGAGAAAAGCATACAAAGTGGAGAATGTATGAGGAAAAAAGGACTGGGAATGCATCGATGGGCGCGCAAGCGTACAAGGCGCGCGCACGCAGGAGAGACATCGCATAAGAGACGCGCACGCGTACATGACCCGTCCGCACGGATAAAGAAATAGCCAATCGACGCGCACACGCACATGGCGCGTATGCACCGATACTCGCACGTGACCCACTTAAAGGCAAAATGCTGGGGCGATTTCTGAGCTGCCCAAGCCCAAATCCAACTTGTTTCAGAGTGTATTTCATGCAGAATTGAAGTTCAAGCAAGGAGGAGCAATTGTTTTTAGTTTTGGCATCATGTAGTTTAGTTTCTAGAGAGAGAAGCTCCCTCTTCTCTCTAGAATTAGGTTAGGTTAATTTCTTCTAGATCTAGGTTCAATCTCATCTTTTTATCTTGTTTCCTTTATGATTTCTTGCTTCTACACTTTCATTCTCTTAGTTTATGATGTTAGTTTCTCTTTTATGCTTTCTTTTATGTTCATGGATGCTTATGTTGGATTTAGATATCTTTTAATGAAATTTAATGTTTGATGTTCTTTTAATTGATTATTTGAGTTGTTGATTTACTTTCCTTGCAATTGGTAGTTGGTAGATTTATTATTCTTGTATTTTTACTATGCTTTCCTTTTATGCCTTCCAAGTGTTTGACAAAATGCTTGGTTGGACTTTAGAGTAGATTTTGAGCATTCTTGGCTTGGAAAGAGTAATTGGGCAATCTTGAGTCATTAATACCCAATTTAGATTGGTGATGTAGAGTTGTTAGTTAATATCATATTTAATGACTCTAATCTCTTGCTAATTCAATTAGTGAGTTGATTAGGATTTTTGATTTGAGATTAACTAGTCTTGATTGACTTTCTCTATAGCTAATGGAAGATAACTTACACCTTCTTCCAACATTGGAGATGACGAAATAAGATAAATTCTTGTTAAGTATTGTTATGATTAATGACTAGGATAGAAAGCCTATGATCTCAAACCTTGCCACGAATGTCTCTCTTTATTAATTGCTTTCTTTAATTGCTCTCTTTACTTTTCTTGTCATTTATTTTATTGCCCCTTCTATCAACCAAACCCGTTGCATCTTCATAGCCAATAATTGAACACTTCATTGCAATTCCTTGTGAGACGACCCGGAGTTCAAATACTTCGGTTAATTCTTATTTGGGGTTTGTTATTTGTGACAACCAAATTTAGTTTGATTTGAGGATTGACTATTGGTTTGGACTATACTAACAACGAAAATATTTTGTGGAATTCCGAACCGGTATAAATCCTCGTCCATCAAATTAATGGCGCCGTTGCCGGCGAGTTACAATGGTGTTACATTATTGGCTATTGTGAATATGTGAATATGTTTGCCTTTTGTTTGTTTGTTAGTTTTTGTTAGGTTTAGGACTTTGTTCACATTTTTGTTAGTTTTTGTTTTTATTTGCTTCTATGAATTCTCACCGCTTTGTCTATGAGTTTGGTTCAAATTATGTTGTAGGGAATAGAAGCTTCAATGAGAATGTGCATCAAGGATGGAACAATCAAAGATGGGAGGAGTCTCAAGGGATTGATCAACCTTCTTGGCAACAACAACCTCCGGATTCTTATGGGTATAATCATAATCCTAATGCATATTAATCTAATGAATGTGGTGACCCTTATTGTGATTATCAACAACCACCACCACATGCCTATGAACCACCCCCTCAACATGACTTTAAACCACCTTACTCACAAGCCTCCTACCACCAAACACCTCATTATGACCCTAATCCTTATACACCATACCAACCACCTTATGAACCATATGAACCATATATGGAACCACCACCATTCCAACATAATTACTCTCAAGAACCACCTCAATATACACCACCTCCATACCCTTACCAAGATGGACCAACTTCCAATTATGAAAATTTTCTCCCAAACAATGAACCTTCTTTTTTCACACCACCTCCAATGGAAGATTCTCTCCAAGAATGTGTTAGTTCTTACATTTGAAGGCAAGAAGAGGACCAAAAGGAGTTCAAGGAGTTAGAAGCCAAGATAGCTACCATAGTAGAAGCCGTTCGCAATATGGTCTCCTCCCGCCTAAGCCTATGCGATCAAGGAACTCCCATTGTTGAATGTGGAGAAGCAATTAAGGAGCATAGTGAGGGAGTGAGTCTAGAGCTTCAAGGTGGAGAAGAGGAGTTGAAGCAAGAATTGTCACAAGGGGAGAAAGTTGAGATAATTGAGCCGGAAGAAGTGGTTGAAAATCTAGGAGATGTTGGAAGCCCATGGGAGCATATAGTTATAGAGCCCTCTTTCAAGAAGCTCGACATTGATGTTGAGGAGGGTGTACAACCTCCAACACATACCACGATTGAAGATCTTGAAGAGATTGATCAAGAGATGGATTCAATCATTAAAGAGTTCCTATCTACAATTGAATCCTCTCCAATTGGGCTTGACATAGAGGGTAAGGAAGAAGATACCTCACCTCCCATACCCTTGGTAATCAATGAAGAAGAGATTGAATTGGAAGGAAGCTACCAAGAGGAAGAGGTTGAGCAAGAAGCAAGCTCCACCAATGAAGAATGTGTAGAAGAAGTTGGTGGGCAAGGGGTTGAAGTTGAAGAAGCTTGCCAAGAGGTGGAGGTAGTCAAGAAAGACCACAAGAGAATGGACATCGCATTGGCTAAGTGTGGGGAGGTCCCCCTTCCTAAGTCACCATCATCCAACACAACATTTAAGTGGCTAAAATTCTTATCCCTAAGCTTTACCTTCTCACTTGAATATGCTTTGCTTGAAAATGATGGTCAACTTAGAGCTCTTTGTGGAGTTAAGAGTAGGAGAGAGATGGTAAGTGGTTGGAAACATCACTCTAAGTTCATGATGGTTGCATGCTCGAAGTTGAATAGCAATGGTTACTATAAAACCAAATTGCATGGGTCTAGGAGAATGTTTGGATGCTTAATTGAGAATTCACAAGCCTTGTCACCTAAATTTAACTATGGTAGTCAACGAGAAGATGGGTGCAAGAACAAGGTTTGGGACCCCAGAATTCATTTCAACAATCAAAACTCTTGGGGCCTTGTCATTTACTTAAGCTTACTTGAAGGCCTTGTGCGCCTAATTTGGGATCCCGGTGGACATTGGATATGCAAACATTGGTAGAGATTCAAGGATGAATTCAAGCATAAACCACCCTAGCAAGGACCCCCACCAAATGTCCAACTTAAGGACTTAAACTAAAAGTGCTAGGTGGGAGACACCCCACCATGGTAAACTCTTTTCATTTTTCTCTCTTTTGTACATATTAATAGAATTAGTTTAATTCCATGTTTTGTTTTGTTTGTTGAGTTTATTTGGTGGTTTGATATGTTAAATAAGGTTTTAGGGTGTTTTGGTAGCTGTTCGGAAGGCTTGGTTTGGTGCAAGAACTTGAAAAAAATTTTGAAAAATAGAGCACCAACCCGCGCGTGCACGTACGCGCGCCTCAAGCATTTTCGACCATCCACGCGGACGCGCCATGTACGCGTGGATGCAAAAATTCCACCCCAGCCAAAAATCCGAGAGTTAGGCCTGCACTGTGCGAATATTGGGCCTAAGGCACAAACCAACCCGCGCGTACGCGCACCTGGCGCGTACGCGCTGTTGACTATAATTGCGCAATGCACGCGTACGCACGCTGTGCGCACGCGCGTCGATTGCGTGCCCTCCTGGTACATTTTCCAAAGAGTTGGGCCAATCCTGAGCTGACATTGTGCCCTGCGCCCAACCTAACCCGTGCGTGCGCGCACCTGGCACGTACGCGCCCTTCGGCCAAAATGCACATCAGCGCGTAAACGTGCATGACGCGTCCGCGCCGGTATAAAAAAAAGAGTTTTTTTCTCATCTTCCATTTTCTTTTGTCCATTGCATTCGCATACTTTTATTCTTTGCATTTTCATTTTGTTTTTATAGCCTGTTTTTACCTTCTTCTTTTTTAGCTTCTTATTTGAATAATGGGGTTGAATTTTCTTACTCAATTGTTGAGAATTTCTTGGTTAATATTGGTACTTCTTGACTTGTTTGATATTGTTGGGTGATAAAACTTTTAAATCAATGCTTAATCTTGTATGACTCTTATATTCTGTGTGCATTGATATGAACTTGCATGTCTTTCATGACCCACTCTTTCTAGTCGAACTTGATGCTTTTGAGTGCTCTTCATTTGACTTTACTCTTGCATCAAGTGTTATTTAATATGCCTTAGCTTATATTATTTTCTCACTCACATGTTGTAGCTACCATGTAGTGAGAACCTTACTCTTATTTGGCATTAGCTCTCGCCTATGTTCTATTTGCTTTGATATCTTTGTTGTAGGCTTAATTTTCTTTCTTTTTCTTTCCCTTTAGATTGGTCACCGAAAGAGGAAAAAGAAAGCTTCTAAATGGGACAACAAACAAGTCCTTCCGAACAACCCTTTGGAGGAGCTCATCAATTGTAGCAACCCGTCCACATTGCTCTTCTTTGCATGCACCGAGGACGGTGCAAATTTCTAAGTGTGGGGAGGTCGTCCGACCGACCTCCATGGGTAACAACTTCCTTTTTCAACACCAATTTTTAATTTTTGTCTTTGTTAGATTAGTTGTTGCATTGCATGTTAGTTAGAATTTGTACATATTTTATTACTTCTCTTTATTTTAGGACTACTTGGTTAGGGTGATGATTTCTTTTCCAAGAAACTGTTTTTAGGGCACCCTACCAATTTGAAAAAAAAATTTGTATTGAACTTGGTTGAAGAATTTATTTTGGAACATGATTTTTGAGCTAAGGACACAAGCATGTGAGTTTTGAGCCCAATTGTGTGGTTACATCTTATAACCACTTATTTTCCATTCTTGTGTGTATTATTCTCTCTCTATGATTGTAATCTTTGATTTGTTTGATTCTTTATGTCCATTATTCCATGTATACATGCATTTATATGATTGAGGCCATTGGTGCACGAAATTGTGATCTCAGGCAACGGCGCTAAAAACTCTGTATGCACGTCTTAATAAAATCGTTTTTCATTCACAACTTCGATACAACTAACCAGCAAGTGCACTGGGTCGTCCAAGTAATAAACCTTACGTGAGTAAGGGTCGATCCCACGCAGATTGTTGGTATGAAGCAAGCTATGGTCACCTTGTAAATCTCAGTCAGGCGGATAATAATTGCTTATGGAGTTTTCGAAAATAAATAATAAAATAAGGATAGAAATACTTATGTAAATCATTGGTGAGAATTTCAGATAAGCGCATAGAGATGCTTTCGTTCCTCTGAACCTCTGCTTTCCTGCTGTCTTCATCCAATCAATCCTACTCCTTTCCATGGCTGGCTTTATGTAAGGACATCACCATTGTCAATGGCTACTTTTAATCCTCTCTGGAAAATGGTCCGATGCGCTGTCACTGCATGGCTAATCGTCTGGAGGCGTCACCCTTGTCAATGGCTGCATTCTATCCTCTTGTGAAAATGGTCCAAATGCTCTGTCACAGTACGGCTAATCATCTGAGGTTCTCGATCATACTGGAATAGGATTCACCCTCCTTTTGCGTCTGTCACTACGCCCAGCACTCGCGAGTTTGAAGTTCGTCACAGTCATTCAATCCCAGAGTCCTACTCGGAATACCACAGACAAGGTTTAGACTTTCCGGACTCTCATGAATGCCGCCATCAATCTAGCTTATACCACGAAGATTCTGATTAAGAGATCCAAGAGATACTCATTCAATCTAAGGTAGAACGAAAATGGTTGTCAGGCACGCGTTCATAGGGAATGATGATAATTGTCACGTTCATTACATTCAGGTTGAAGTGCGAATGAATATCTTAGAAGCGGAATAAGTTGAGTTGAATAGAAAAACAGTAGTACTTTGCATTAATTCATGAGGAACAGCAGAGCTCCACACCTTAATCTATGGAGTGTAGAAACTCTACCGTTTGAAAATACATAAGTGAGAGGTTCAGGCATGGCCGAATGGCTAGCCCCCAAAACGTGATCACAGGATCAAAATACAATCCAGGATTTTCCAAAGATGTCTAATACAATAGTAAAAAGTCCTATTTATAATAAACTAGCTACTAGGGTTTACAGAAGTAAGTAATTGATGTATAAATCCACTTCCGGAGCCCACTTGGTGTGTGCTTGGGCTGAGCTTGAATGTTACACGTGCAGAGGCTCTTTCTGGAGTTGAACGCCAGGTTGTAACGTATTTCTGGCGTTCAACTCTGGTTTGTGACATGTTTCTGGCGTTTAACTCCATACAGCAGCGTAGAACTGGCATTAAACGCCCTTTTACGCCATCTAAACTCGGCCAAAGTATAGACTATTATACATTGCTGGAAAGCCCTGGATGTCTACTTTCCAACGCAATTAGAAGCGCGTCATTTTGAGTTCTGTAGCTCCAGAAAATTCACTTTGAGTGTAGGGAGGTCAGAATCCAACAGCATCAGCAGTCCTTCTTCTACCTCTGAATCTGATTTTTGCTCAAGTCCCTCAATTTCAGCCAGAAAATACCTGAAATCACAGAAAAATACACAAACTCATAGTAAGGTCCAGAAATATGAATTTAACATAAAAACTAATGAAAACATCCCTAAAAGTAACTATATTCTACTAAAAACATACTAAAAACAATACCAAAAAGCGTATAAATTATCCGCTCATCACAACACCAAACTTAAATTGTTGCTTGTCCCCAAGCAACTGAAAATCAAATAGGATAAAAAGAAGAGAATATACTATAAATTCCAAACTATCAATAAAACATAGCTCCAATCAGATGAGCGGGACTTGTAGCTTTTTGCTTCTTGAATAGTTTTGGCATCTCACTTTATCCATTGAAGTTCAGAATGATTGGCTTCTATAGGAACTCAGAGTTCAGATAGTGTTATTGATTCTCCTAGTTCAGTATGATGATTCTTGAACACAGCTATTTTATGAGTCTTGGCCGTGGCCCTAAGCACTTTATTTTCCAATATTACCACGGGATACATAAATGCCACAGACACATAATTGGGTGAACCTTTTTAGATTGTGACTCAGCTTTGCTAAAGTCCCCAATTAGAGGTGTCCAGGGTTCTTAAGCACACTCTTTTTTTGCTTTGGACCTTGACTTTAACCGCTCAGTCTCAAGTTTTCACTTGACACCTTCACGCCACAAGCACATGGTTAGGGACAGCTTGGTTTAGCCGCTTAGACCAGGATTTTATTCCTTTAGGCCCTCCTATCCACTGATGCTCAAAGCCTTGGGATCCTTTTTATTACCCTTGCCTTTTGGTTTTAAGGGTTACTGGCTTTTTGCTCTTGCCTCTTGGTTTTAAGAGCTTTTGGCTTTTTCTGCTTGCTTTTTCTTTTTCTTTCTATTTTTTTCGCCTATTTTTTTTTCTGCAAGCTTTGTTCTTTGCTGCTTTTTCTTGCTTCAAGAATCATTTTTATGATTTTTCAGATTATCAAATAACATGTCTCCTTGTCATCATTCTTTCAAGAGCCAACATATTTAACATTCTTAAACAACAACTTCAAAAGACATATGCACTGTTCAAGCATTCATTCAAAAAACAAAAAGTATTGTCACCACATCAATATAATTAAACTAAGTTCAAGGATAAATTCGAAACTCATATACTTCTTGTTCTTTTGAATTAAAACATTTTTCATTTAAGAGAGGTGATGGATTCATAGGACATTCATAACTTTAAGACAAAGTTACTAAATACTAATGATCATGTACTGAAGACACAAACATAGATAAGCACTTAACATAGAAAACGAAAAACAGAGAAAGTAAGAACAAGGAATGAGTCTACCTTAGTGATGGTGGCGTTTCCTTCTTGAGGAACCAATGATGTCCTTGAGCTCTTCTATGTCTCTTCCTTGTCTTTGTTGCTCCTCCCTCATTGCTTTTTGATCTTCTCTAATCTCATGAAGGATGATGGAGTGCTCTTGATGTTCCACCCTTAATTGTCTCATGTTGGAACTTAATTCTCCTAAGGAGGTGTTGATTTGCTCCCAATATTTATGTGGAGGGAAGTGCGTCCCCTGAGGTATCTCAGGGATCTCTTGATTTGCAGCCACATGTTCTACCACTGAGCTATAGACCCTTGAGATGAATCTTTCCATCTCCCATGACTCGGAGGTGGAAGCCTTTGTCTTCCCTTCCCCTTTTCTAGAGGTTTCTCCGGTCTTAGGTGCCATCATTGGTAATGAAAAAACAAAAAGCTTATGCTTTTACCATACCAAACTTAGAATATTGCTTGCCCTCGAGCAAAAGAAGAAAGAATAGAAGAAGAAGAAGATATGGAGGAGTTGGAGGGATGTGTGTATGGATGTGAGTGGTGAATGGAAAACAGAAGGGATGACCATGAATGGAGAGGGAGAGGGTGAGGTGGGTGGGGATCCTGTGGGATTCACAGATCCTGAGATGATCCTGTGGTATCCACAGATCCTGAGGTGTCAAGGATTTACATCCCTGCACCCAATTAGGCATGCAAAATGCCCTTGCACACAACTCTGGGCGTTCAGCGCCAGATTGGTGCTTGTTCTGGGCGTTGAACGCCCATTTGTTGCCCATTTCTGGCATTGAACGCCAGAACCATGCTTGTTCTGGGCGTTCAGCGCCAGCTCTTCTCCAGGGTGCAATTCTGGCGTTCAAACGCCCATATGCTGCCCATTTTGGGCGTTCAGCGCCAGAACCATGCTCTGTTCTGGCGTTGAACGCCAGCCAGATGCTTCTTACTGGCGTTTAAATGCCAGTAAGGTCTTCCTCCAGGGTGTGATTTTTTCTGCTGTTTTTGATTCCGTTTTCAATTTTTATATTTATTTTGTGACTCCACATGATCATGAACCTAATAAAACATGAAAAACCATGAAAATAAAAATTAGATAAAAATTGGGTTGCCTCCCAACAAGCGCTTCTTTAATGTTAATAGCTTGACAGTGGGCTCTCATGGAGCCTCACAGATGTTCAGAGCATTGTTGAAACTCCCCAACACCAAACTTAGAGTTTGGATATGGGAGTTCAACACCAAACTTAGAGTTTGATTGTGGGGGCTCTGGTTGACTCTGTTTTGAGAGAAGCTTTTTATGCTTCCTCTCCATGTTTACAGAAGGATGACCTTGAGTTTTGAACACAAGGGAGTCCTCATTCAATTGAAGGACTAGTTCACCTCTATCAACATCAATCACAGGTCTTGCTGTGGCTAGGAAGGGTCTTTCAAGAATGATGGATTCATCCTCATCCCTCCCAGTATCTAGGACTAAGAAATCAGCAGGGATGTAAAGGCCTTCAACCTTTACTAACACATCCTCTACTTGTCCATAAGCCTGTTTTCTTGAATTGTCTGCCATTTCTAATGAGATTTTAGCAGCTTGCACCCCAAAGATTCCCAGTTTCTCTATTACAGAGAGGGGCATGAGGTTTATCCCTGAACCAAGGTCACACAGAGCCTTTTCAAAGATCATGTTGCCTATGGTACAAGGTATTGCGAACTTTCCAGGATCCTGTTTCTTCCGAGGCAATCTCAGTTGATCCAGATCACTCAGTTCATTGGTGAACAAGGGAGGTTCATCTTTCCAAGTCTCAATACCAAATAATTTGGCATTCAGCTTCATGATTGCACCAAGGTACTTGGTAACTTGCTCTTCAGTAACATCCTCATTCTCTTCATAAGAGGAATACTCATCAGAGCTCATGAATGGTATAAGGAGGTTTAATGGAATCTCTATGGTCTCTAGATGAGTCTCAGATTCCTTTGGTTCCTCAAAGGGAAGCTCCTTATTGATCACTGGACGTCCCAGGAGGTCTTCCTCCTTGGGATTCACGTCCTCTCCTTCCTTCACAGGTTCGGCCATGGTAATTAATTCAATGGCCTTGCACTCTCCTTTTGGATTCTCTTCTGTATTGCTTGGGAGAGTACTAGGAGGGATTTCAGTGATCCTTTTACTCAGCTGGCCCACTTGTGCTTCCAAATTTCTAATGGAAGACCTTGTTTCATTCATGAAACTCACAGTGGCCTTAGATAGATCAGAGACTAAGTTTGCTAAATTAGAGGTATTTTGTTCAGAGTTCTCTGTCTGTTGCTGAGTGGATGATGGAAAAGGTTTACTATTGTTAAACCTATTTCTTCCACCATTATTAAAGCCTTGTTGAGGCTTTTGATCCTTCCATGAGAAATTTGGATGATTTCTCCATGACGAATTATAGGTGTTTCCATAAGATTCACCCATATAATTTACCTCTGCTATTGCAGGGTTTTCAGGATCATAAACTTCTTCTTCAGAAGATGCCTCTTGAGTACTGTTGGATGCAGCTTGCATTCCATTCAGACTCTGAGAAATCATATTGACTTGCTGAGTCAATATTTTATTCTGAGCCAATATGGCATTCAGAGTATCAATTTCAAGAACTCCCTTCTTCATAGGCGTCCCATTACTCACAGGATTCCTTACAGAAGTGTACATGAACTGGTTATTAGCAACCATGTCAATGAGTTCTTGAGCTTCTGCAGGCATTTTCTTTAGGTGAATGGACCCACCTGCAGAAGTATCCAATGACATCTTAGCTAATTCAGACAGACCATCATAGAATATATCCAAGATGGTCCATTCTGAAAGCATGTCAGAAGGACACTTTTTGGTCAGTCCTTTGTATCTCTCCCAAGCTTTATAGAGGGATTCACCTTCTTTCTGTCTGAAGGTCTGAACATCCACTCTAAGCTTACTCAGCTTTTGAGGAGGAAAGAACTTGGCTAAGAAAGCCTTGACCAGTTTATCCCAAGAGTTCAGGCTATCCTTAGGTTGAGAGTCCAACCATATTCTAGCTCTGTCTCTTACAGCAAAAGGGAAAAGCATGAGCCTGTAGACTTCAGGATCTACTCCATTAGTCTTAACAGTATCACAGATCTGCAAGAATTCAGTTAAGAACTGAAAAGGATCTTCAGATGGAAGTCCATGAAACTTGCAGTTTTGTTGCATTAGAGAAACTAGCTGAGGTTTCAGCTCAAAGTTGTTTGCTCCAATGGCAGGAATGGAGATGCTTCTTCCATGTAAATTGAAATTTGGTGCAGTAAAGTCACCAAGCATTCTCCTTGCATTATTGTTGTTGGGTTCGGCTGCCATCTCCTTTACTTGTTCGAAATTTTCAATAAAGTTGTCTCTGGATTGTTGTAATTTAGCTTCTCTTAGTTTCCTCTTCAGAGTCCTTTCAGGTTCTGGATCAGCTTCAACAAGAATGCCTTTTTCCTTGTTCCTGCTCATAAGAAAGAGAAGAGAACAAGAAAAGAAGAGGAATCCTCTATGTCACAGTAAAGAGATTCCTTATTATTAGTAGAAGAAGAAAAGGAATAGGGGTGAAGAAGAATGAAGAATCCAAACACAAGGGTAAGGATAGGAGCAGTGATGTGAGATGAAGAGAAGTGTTAGTGGATGAATGAATAATTAGAAGGAGATGAGGGAGAAGGATTTTTGAAAATTATTTTTGAAAAAGGGTTAGTGATTTTCGAAAATAGTTTTTGAAAAAGGTTAGTAGTTTTCGAAAATTTTAAAATCAAAAGTTAAAATAATTAGTTAATTAAAAAGAAATTTTGAAAAAGGGGGGAGATATTTTCAAAAATTAGAGAGAGAGAGTTAGTTAGGTAGTTTTGAAAAAGATAAGAAACAAACAAAAAGTTAGTTAGTTAGTTGAAATAAATTTTGAAAAGATAAGAGGTTAGGAAGTTAGAAAAGATATTTTGAAATCAAATTTTTGAAAAGGATAAGATAAGAAGATATTTTTGAAAAGATATGATTGAAATTAGTTTTTTTGAAAAAGATTTGATTTTTAAAATCACAATTAATGACTTGATTCACAAGAAATCACAAAATATGATTCTAGAACTTAAAGTTTGAATCTTTCTTATCAAGCAAGTAACAAACTTGAAATTTTTGAATCAAAACATTAATTGTTATTGTTATTTTCGAAAATTTGATATAAAATTAGGAAAAAGATTTTTGAAAAATATTTTTAAAATTTTCAAAAATAACTAAGAAAGATTTGATTTTTGAAAAAGATTTTGAAAAAGATAAGCTTTTTAAATTGAAAACTTGATTTGACTCATAAGAAACAACTAGATTTTAAAATTTTTTGAAAAAGTCAAATCTAATTTTCGAAATTTTAAGAGAGAAAAAGGGAAAGATATTTTTTTTATTTTTGAATTTTTAATGATGAGATGGAAAAACATGAAAAAGATTCAATGCATGAAAATTTTGGATCAAAACAATGAATGCATGCAAGAATGCTATGAATGTCAAGATGAACACCAAGAACACTTTGAATGTCAAGATGAACATCAAGAACTTATTTTTGAAAAATTTTTAATGCAAAGAAAACATGCAAGACACCAAACTTAGAAATCTTTCATGTCTAGACACTATGAATGCAAAAATACATATGAAAAACAAGAAAAGACACAAAACAAGAAAACATCAAGATCAAACAAGAAGACTTACCAAGAACAACTTGAAGATCATGAAGAACACTATGAATGCATGAATTTTTCGAAAAATGCAAGATGAATATGCAATTGACACCAAACTTTCAACTTGACTCAAGACTCAAACAAGAAACATGAAATATTTTTTATTTTTATGATTTTATGATTTTTTTGTATTTTCTTTTAATTTTTTCGAAAATCATTTTGAAAAAGAAAAATAACGATTCCAAAATTTTTAATATGAATTCCAGGAATCTTATGCTCTTTAGTCTAAAGCTCCAATCAAAGGGTCAGGCATGGCTTAATAGCCAGCCAGGCTTTAGTATGTAACTCAGACATGACACGCCTAACATGCCCTATCCAAAAGAATTAGACATGGCTTTACAGCCAGCCAAGCTTCAACATGCTTTATGAAACACTAGAATTCATTCTTAAAAATTCTGAAGAAAAATATATTTTTGAAAACATTTTTATTTAAAATTTTTTTTTTCGAAAACAAAGGAGAAATTTTTGAAAGGTTTTTTGAAAAATTTTTTGAAAATAAAACAAAAAGAAAATTACCTAATCTGAGCAACAAGATGAACCGTCAGTTGTCCAAACTCAAACAATCCCCGGCAACGGCGCCAAAAACTTGGTGCACGAAATTGTGATCTCAGGCAACGGCGCTAAAAACTCTGTACGCACGTCTTAATAAAATTGTTTTTCATTCACAACTTCGATACAACTAACCAGCAAGTGCACTGGATTGTCCAAGTAATAAACCTTACGTGAGTAAGGGTCGATCCCACGCAGATTGTTGGTATGAAGCAAGCTATGGTCACCTTGTAAATCTCAGTCAGGCGGATAATAATTGCTTATGGAGTTTTCAAAAATAAATAATAAAATAAGGATAGAAATACTTATGTAAATCATTGGTGAGAATTTCAGATAAGCGCATAGAGATGCTTTCGTTCCTCTGAACCTCTGCTTTCCTGCTGTCTTCATCCAATCAATCCTACTCTTTTCCATGGCTAGCTTTATGTAAGGACATCACCATTGTCAATGGCTACTTTTAATCCTCTCTGGAAAATGGTCCGATGCGCTGTCACTGCATGGCTAATCGTCTGGAGGCGTCACCCTTGTCAATGGATGCATTCCATCCTCTTGTGAAAATGGTCCAAATGCTCTGTCACAGCACGACTAATCATCTGAGGTTCTCGATCATACTGGAATAGGATTCACCATCCTTTTGCATCTGTCACTACGCCCAGCACTCGCGAGTTTGAAGTTCGTCACAGTCATTCAATCCCAGAGTCCTACTCGGAATACCACAGACAAGGTTTAGACTTTTCGGACTCTCATGAATGCCGCCATCAATCTAGCTTATACCACGAAGATTCTGATTAAGAGATCCAAGAGATACTCATTCAATCTAAGGTAGAACGGAAGTGGTTGTCAGGCACGCGTTCATAGGGAATGATGATGATTGTCACGTTCATCACATTCAGGTTGAAGTGCGAATAAATATCTTAGAAGCGGAATAAGTTGAGTTGAATAGAAAAACAGTAGTACTTTGCATTAATTCATGAGGAACAGCAGAGCTCCACACCTTAATCTATGGAGTGTAGAAACTCTACCGTTTGAAAATACATAAGTGAGAGGTTCAGGCATGGCCAAATGGCCAGCCCCCAAAACGTGATCACAGGATCAAAATACAATCCAGGATTTTCCAAAGATGTCTAATACAATAGTAAAAAGTCCTATTTATAATAAACTAGCTACTAGGGTTTACAGAAGTAAGTAATTGATGTATAAAACCACTTCTGGGGCCCACTTGGTGTGTGCTTGGGCTGAGCTTGAATGTTACACATGCAGAGGCTCTTTCTGGAGTTGAACGCCAGGTTATAACGTATTTCTGGCGTTCAACTCTGGTTTGTGACATGTTTCTGGCGTTTAACTCCAGACAGCAGCGTAGAACTAGCATTCAACGCCCTTTTACGCCGTCTAAACTCAGCCAAAGTATGGACTATTATATATTTCTGGAAAGCCCTGGATGTCTACTTTCCAACGCAATTGGAAACGCGCCATTTTGAGTTCTGTAGCTCCAGAAAATCTACTTTGAGTGCAGGGAGGTCAGAATCCAACAGCATCAGCTGTCCTTCTTCTACCTCTGAATCTGATTTTTGCTCAAGTCCCTCAATTTCAGCCAGAAAATACCTGAAATCACAGAAAAACACACAAACTCATAGTAAAGTCCAGAAATGTGAATTTAACATAAAAACTAATGAAAACATCCCTAAAAGTAACTAGATTCTACTAAAAACATACTAAAAACAATGCCAAAAAGCGTATAAATTATCTGCTCATCAGCCATCATTTCATTTAGCTCACTTACCCAAATAGCCTACCTTTCATCAACCATTGTTAGCCAACTTTGAGCCTATTTAATCCTTTTGTTCTTAATTCTAGCACATCATTACCCTTAAGTGAAAAACAATAAATGTCCTTGATTTGGATCTTTGATTAGCTTAGGCTTGTGAGGGTGTGTATCATTTGGGTATGGGAAACTTGGGACATTGGTTGAGGTAAAAGTGTAATTTTTTTTTTGTTAAAAATATTGGGAATTGGGCACATATTCATGCACTATATGTAAAACTATATGCATTGATACGTTTGTATATACTTTAGAAAAAAATAATAAAAAAAAAGAAAAAAAACATATATATATATATATAATAAAAAAATATAGAAAAAGAAAAAAAGAGAAAAAAAATAAAAAGGGGACAAAAATGCTTCAAAGTAAGGCAATAAAAATCAATGCATATGGAATGTTAATTAAAGAGAATGCATGAGTATGCGAAAAAAGTGGGAATCATGGGTAGCTAGGTTGTGTATTAGAATTGTATAGGTTGTTATATGTGTTAGGTGAGAGCTTAGGTTAATCAAAGATTCAAATATCAAGCTCACTTGACCATATACATCCCTACCTTTACCCTAGCCCCATTACAACCTATGAATAAGACCTTATGATGAATGTATACATGCATTGAATAATTGTTGATTGTTAGATGAAAAACAAATCTTGGAAAGCATGAGTAGAAGAGAATTGAGTGATCAACCCTATACACTTGAGCGATTAGAGCGGATACACTTCCGGTGAGGGTTCGATGCTTAATTTCTTGTTTCCGGCTTTCATGAGCTTCCTTCTTGCAAGTCTGTTTGAACTTTATTTTGATATTCAAATTGGTAGGATTCATAAATTGTAATATGATCTTAGCCCTACTTGTTTATATATGTTCTTGGAGATTGATTTACTTTTAACCAAGTAGGTAGAATCATTTTGCATTTAGTTGCATTCATATAGATAGGTGCATATAGTTTATTTGCATTGAATAAATGTTCATACCCTTTTTTCTTGTACTTCTTTATTCTTAGCATGAGGACATGCTTGGTTTAAGTGTGGGGAGATTTGATAAACCCAAATTTTGTGGTTTATCTTGTGCTTAATTTGGGAGATTTTATCACCTTCTCCCACATTTATTCAATGAAATAGTATGGTTTTGCAATTCTCCCTTGATTTGTGCTTAAATATGAAAACATGCGTTTTAGGCCCTTAAATTGGTGATTTTAACTCACCTTAATTCCATTCGATGCCTTGATGTGTTTGTTGAGTGATTTCAAGTTCATAAGGCAAGTATTGGATGGAAGAAATAAGGAGAAAAGCATACAAAGTGGAGAATGCATGAGGAAACAAGGATTGGAAATGCATCAATGGGCACGCAAGCGTACAAGGCGCGCACGCGCGCAGAAGAGACATCACATAAGCGACGTGCACACGTACATGACGCGTCTGCGCGGATGAAGAAATAGCCAATCGACGCGCACGCGCACATGGCGCGTACGCGCCGATACTCGCACGTGACCCACTTAAAGGCAAAACACTGGGACGATTTCTAAGCTGCCCAGGCCCAAATCCAACTTGTTTCTAAGTGTATTTCATGCAGAATTGAAGTCCAAGCAAGGGTGAGCAATTATTTTGAGTTTTGGCATCATGTAGTTTAGTTTCTAGAGAGAGAAGCTCCCTCTTCTCTCTAGAATTAGGTTAGGTTAATTTCTCCTAGATCTAAGTTTAATCTCATCTTTTCTTCTTGTTTCCTTTATGATTTCTTACTTCTACAGTTTCATTCTCTTAATTTATGATGTTAATTTCCCTTTTATGCTTTCTTTTTATGTTCATAGATGCTTATGTTGGATTTAGATCTCTTTTAATGAAATTTAATGTTTGATGTTCTTTTAATTGATGATTTGAGTTGTTGATTTACTTTCCTTGCAATTGGTAGTTGGTAGATTTATTATTCTTGCATTTTTACTATGCTTTTCTATTATGCCTTCCAAGTATTTGACAAAATGCTTGGTTGGGCTTTAGAGTAGATTTTGAGCATTCTTGGCTTGGGAAGAGTAATTGGGCAATCTTGAGTCATTAATACCCAATTTAGATTGGTGATGTAGAGTTGTTAGTTAATATCATTTTCAATGACTCTAATCTCTTGCTAATTCAATTAGTGAGTTGATTAGGATTTTTTATTTGAGATTAACTAGTCTTGTTTGACTTTCTCTAATGGAAGATAACCTACACCTTCTTCCAACATTAGGGATGACGAAATAAGATAAATTCTTGTTAAGTATTGTTATGATTAATGACTAGGATAGAAAGCCTATGATCTCAAACCTTGCCACGAATGTCTCTCTTTATTAATTGCTTTCTATAATTGCTCTCTTTACTTTTCTTGTCATTTATTTTATTGCCCCTTCTATCAACCAAACCCCCTTGCATCTTCATAGCCAATAATTGAACACTTCATTGCAATTCCTTGTGAGACGACCTGGAGTTCAAATACTTCGGTTAATTCTTATTTGGGGTTTGTTATTTGTGACAACCAAATTTAGTTTGATTTGAGGATTGTCTATTGGTTTGGATTATACTAACAACGGAAATATTTTGTGGAATTCCGAACCGGTATAAATCCTCGTCCGTCAATAACCCTTAGACTATTTTCAGTAGGGAATTTATCCCAATTCCTATTTATGGCCCACCTGTCATAAAAAGTAACTCCACATTAGTTTTTGCGTCATAAATAGTAAATAGGAACTCAAAGCATCTCTCTCTTCTTCATTAGGAGGAACTAACTTTAGTCTCTTTTATGGTCCCACTTAATTAATTAATTAAAATACTTAAAATAAATGTAATTAATTTTTTTCAATAATATAATTTAAATTTATAAATTTAAAAATAATTAACTATTAAAAGATATTAATATTAAATAAATTCATATATAACAATAATACACAATATATAATTCGGGATTACACTAATTTGTAAAATTACTTAATACAAAGAAAAACATAATTAAACTCTATAGTTGACGACAATCATTGTGAAATTGCCATATGTATTCAATCAAGTCCTCTTTCAATTGTCTATGCTGCTGCCTATTTCGAAGTTAGGCATTTCTTTGAAGAAATTGATGGTATGGTGCAAAATCTTCTTCTCCCAGCTAAGGTTGTGATAAGCCATTTTCGACATCATCATACTCTAAGCCTTGAGCAAAATTTCCTGCATAAGTGTATCTTTCATCCTCAACAATCATATTATGCAATATAATACAAGCTCTCATTATGTTGGCAAGTTTCTTCTTTTCCCAAAAGCGATCTGAACCACGTATAATTACAAAGCGTGCTTGCAACACTCCAAATTCTCGCTCCACATCTTTTCTTTGCCCTTCTTGGTATTGTGCAAATAACTTGCGTTTCTCCCCCTTGTGGCTTTGAGATTGATTTGATAAATATGGCCCATTCAGGATAAATACCGTCTGCTAAATAGTATCCCATAGTATAATTGATACCATTAATAGTATAATTTACCTCCGGAGCACGGTCATTTAGAATATCATCGAACACTGGAGAACGATCTAACACGTTGATATCGTTATTTGAATCAGAAACTCCAAAGAACGCATGCCATAGCCAAAGGTCTGAAGATGCTACTGTAACACCCTAACTACCAAAGCTCACGCTTCCGGCTGCGCAACTCTGATAGCTCGGACATTACGACGACGCTTATACTATTTAATACTACAATATGAGCCTGTTTAAAAACTTTAAACCGCAATACCTCTCCCAAAAATACTTTCGTTCGATAACGTACATCCATAAATATCATACAACTTACAACAACTCATAAAGAGTACATCCATATATATACATAAATATATATAAATAACTTTACAAGCATTAACCAATATAATTCCTATCCCTCTTACAAAATATATCAAGATAATGGCAAGGGTACAATAAAACATAACTAAAACAATACAGAGCATCTCAATAACAACTAAATAAACTTCTCGTGACTTCTGCGTCCATATCCTGAAAGGGGAAAAATGTAGGGGGGTGAGAACATCATCCTCGAAAGGGTTCTCAGTAGAGGGTTTTTGGGAATTACTGTAATAGGATACGTGAGGATAACCCGTACCAGTGATTAATAACCGTCTTATGCCTCTTTTCAAAAACAATGATTTACAATAAAAGAGGAATCGGAAATCTTTTCTGAAAGAGGAACAGTTCAATTCTCAAAAACTCAAAAGCCTTTCAAAAGGGTTTATCTATACTGAACCAAAATAGCCTTTCATATTTTATTCCAAACCAGAAACACAAAACCGAAATCAACCATCGGTTCATCTCATTCCAACCACGGCCCTAGGCCCAAACAATCCAACCATCAACCAATCACCACAGTCCAATAGAGTCCCAGATGCAAACACAGATAGGAAGTTCAAGCACAAACAAACAGTTACAGCAAGTAGAACAATTAGCAGTTAATCACAAAGGCAAACCACATACAATATGCACACCCAAACAATGTCACATAAATGCATATGATGCATGCCTGCCCTAGTGGCTGATGATATCATCTGTCGGTTATATAGCTAACCCGACACGTCCTGGTAGCTAACCATGGACAGAAACACCCATCGCGGAGCAAGTATGTTTGAGCTACAACCCCATTGCTACTACCCGCTCAACTCAGAGCCAGTGGAATAACCACTACTGCGGCTACTTCCCAGGCAAGTGTTTAAAAGCTCAACCTGGAGCGAGTGGAATCACCACTACTACCGCTACTACCCAGGTGTCACAGTCTCTGACCTGGAACAAGTGGGACGAACCACAACCCTTGCTACTATCTAGGTATCTCAAGCATATATTCATTCAGTCCCAACCATGGATCAACATCCATCTCAGTCATCCGGCTTAAATTCATAATTCATAGTCAGCCATACAGCCCATAACTCATTCGGCAATCAGCCATAAATCAATATCGTACACAGCCATTCCGGCTCACGGTTCAATCCAGAACCAGCCAATATTCATAACCATACATAGCCATTCCAGCCCATAACAAAATAGCACTTCCACCATTCAACATCATCAAATTCATAAAATCGGCATTTAAGCCATAAATCACTGTTCTCAAGCCATTTCACTTTGAAATCAAATTTCAACTCTTTTCAGCCTTGGCTTTAAAGATCTCATTTCTCATATCATCTCAGGCTCATAAGCCAAATTTTACTCAAAGTGAGTCCCCTTTTTTAAAACAAAGCCACTCTCGGCATTCTCTCTCCAAAACTTCCAAAACCATGGCAAGTTAAGGATTTATGTCAAAGTATTCAAAACCACCCATCCAACAATGGGATTTTATAACAAAAGCTTCTTGGCAGAGTCCCAAGTCTTTAGGGAAGGTCAACCTATATCAATTCCTTAAAATTCATTGAAACTCTTAAAATCATGGATTCTCGGTTCAAGTAAATAAAACTGAATTTATTATGAAACCGACCATACGAAATCACAAGTTCCAACCCGGTCCAAAAATCAACTCATTTGAAAAGGAACCGGTTCATTTGAATCAAACCACTTTCAGGTTTCTTTTTGGAACCCATTTTTCTAACTCTTCCAAAATGCCTCAAACTTAATTACTCAATCAAAAGTCTAGATTCCTTTGAAATCACTAAAGGCTCCTTTTTATATTGAAATCAATATTAGAGCATCATTCTTTCCTTCAGTGATTCAAACAGTAAAAATAGTTCATTTCTAATTAAGTCGAACTCAAGGCATAAGGTTCACTAAATAAATTAAGCTTGAAAACATAAATATTCTCTTAATAAATCAAATAATACAACTTCTCGAATCCAACCCTTTTTAAATAACTTTTCAAACAAGACTAGGATTTTGTAGAAATTTTGGCAGCACCTCCCCTAAAACTTGGACTTTTGCCACCCGGTTCGGGTCCCAACTAAACCGTTTCTCATTCCTTTTCAACAGCTCAAAACCAGAAATCAATTCAAAAGCAAGCTAAATCCAACAGTCGCCTCAGTGGCATATCTCAAGAAAACCATTTCAAAATCAACTCAATATCAACCGATTTAACTCATTTCCAAAGCTTTAAAGAATCGGTTCAGCAACAAATCATTTATCAAAACCAAATCAATTAAAGCAAACAAGGCTGAATTTCAAAGAGTATTCTATCTTTCACATTATCAAAAGAGTCAACTTAGCTCAAATCAATTCTCAACGGATTAAACTCGATTTCAAAGCTTTAAAAGAATCAACTTCAAAAGCATTTCGTTTCATAAAACCACACAACAATTCAGCCAAACAAACATTCATAATCACTCGTGACAATCAAATAATACATAAGGCTGCTACAACCACCAAATACACATTGTCTCACATCAGTATCCATATGTAATAATTCCAATGTAAAATATAATTTTCGGAAAGCGCCCCTACCTCAAAACGCAATTCCATAATCCAAACGTCTCACAGAGTCCTTTCCACCTCAACCCGAACTGATAGCAACCAAAACCTTAGCTCCCAGTCACGTTCGCAATAACCATAGCAACACTAATTGCAACATACAATAATCAGGACTCGATCCCACGTTATCAAAACTCATATTCATTAACCGAACACAGCAGAATACTAACGCGAGGTTTTCCGAAACATAAGTACTTACTGAACTAGCAAAACGAAGCAGCCGTGAATTCCGAGCATGACACGCAAGCATCGATACACAACCCTATGATGGACAACACCGCGACGCCTCAGCATAAGTTTACAGAGCAGCGACAAAAAGCCTTTCGACTCAGAAATTCTTACCAAAACAGAGGACTCGGTGGCTGTTTTCGGCGATAGAGGCGGCGGAGGCCAGGTGCGGCGACACCTAGTGGCTCTTTTTCCCTCCACGCGACTCAGATGACCGCTGCAGCGACAAGCCATTACTATGGCATTCTCGGAATTCAAAAGAAACAGAATCCATTAACAAGACCTTACCGGCAGTGTTCTTCTGGCGATGGCGGCGTGGTTTCTCAGCAACCCATCCCCAGTGGCAGCCATAGACCGACGGTGACAAGATTCCTCTCCTCCATCGCGTTCTGTTCCTCGCGCGCTGCGTCTCTCCCTCTCGCCTGCGACACCAACTCCTCCTCGACAGCAACAAGCTCACGCCGACGAGCGTGAATGATGGCGCAGGCACGACGCGGCGTATGGTGGCGGGAGCATGGCCACCTCTTCCTTCTCTCTCAGATCTCCTCTTTGGCCGTGACGCTGACGACGGACTCCAAGGCGGCGGCAGGAACCTCGAAGGCGTGCGGTTTCCCCAGCAACGATAGTGAGACACCGAAGATGACGGGCCGGACGACGGTTGGAAGACGGCGCGGATGATGCTCCCTCTCTCCGACGCCTCTTCTTCGCGACAGCGTTGGTGGCACGGCGGCAGTGGCTCCTCGCCAGCGCCATACCTCCCCTCTTCCCTCTCTTTCCCGTCTTCCTCCTAACCATTTTCTTTCTTTCCATTTCATTTGATGGCAGCAGTTGCTGCTGCTACGCATTGAATTGGAGGAAGGGGAAAATGTGTCACTGCTGCTGGGTTTAGGGAAACCGGGTAGTGGGTTAGGGTTTGTGAGAAAATTAGGGCTAGGGGCATTTTAGTAATTTCTAATAAAATTGTGGATAATATAGTAATTGAAACCCACATTAAATCCAACACTAATTGCATATAGAAAATACTATTTGCTCACCAATTTTACAAATTATTTTCCATAAAATGCTCAAATCAAAATAATTAGAAATAATATAATTAAACCCTTTATTTTCCAAAGTAGCAGTATTAATATTTAAAATATTAATTATTTAATCCAAATTATATAGAAATCCTTATTATTTCACAACTACCAACTTTATAATTTGAATATAGAAAATAATCCAATAATTATAAAATTGGATAATAAATCATAACTTGTCTCAAATTCAATAAATCAAAACTTGCCTTAATTATCTTTAATAAAATAATTTCTGAAATTAAGGTTATAAATAATTATATGATTTGAGACTTGATCATAAAAAGACTTTTCAAAGGTTCTGGGTCTTACATTCTACCCACCTTACAAAAATTTTCGTCCTCGAAAATTGATACAAAACAAAAGAAATTTCATAACAGTTCACCCTTGAACACTTTTATGGAAGAAGCAAAAATATCTCAAAATATAAACATATATATAGTTTTTCAAATACTTGGATGGTCGTATGCATAACGATACAAAGGTAGGAGTGTGATTGCAAAGCAAACGTTACAACATATGCTCAATGCACAAGGTCATATGATCTCAAAGCTTTACAAAAACTTGAGGTACCAAAATAGGGTGCAAATCAAGATAGGCGTTCACAAAGTAAAGTGGTAATTAGTGTGGTAAAAGGCTGCAAAGCATGTTGGTATTTAAACAGCGGCATAACGTTCGCTGACAATTCTCGTTCCCACTTCAGAACTTCAATTTCCTAACTCCACCAATCATTTTACAACCTCATAGCCAATCATAAGCCTAACAACCGCAAACCCGTTCGCAAGGAACAGAACACCCACAACTCATAACGTTTTACACCTACCGCTTCACCTTCCATACACACATATCACGTCTTAAAAAACTAACGCATCGCGCTACTACGTCTACAAGTTGCACGTGATATCAGAACAATTCTCGAGTCTACTCAAAAGGATACAAGATTTAGAAAGGAGAGTCAAATGTCAAGGGTAGTACTCATAGATTTGAGAGAATGTATCCAATTCTAGATAAACAAGGATACTCAAGTAATGAAGTTTGCTAGACACAATTTCATTGACAACTTCAAAAATAACCCTTGGATCAAGAAATTCAACAGGACAAATAAGAAGAAAGTCAACGCATTAGCTTGATACCAATTCAAGCTGAGCCAAAGAAGTATGAGATTTACAGAAAAGAATATCTCAAACCCAAGACAAAACTCACAGAACTTAAGAGCATGATTAAAAATACTACCAAATACATTGTTCGTAAAAGAATCAAAAACTTGCAGAAAATCACTTTGCAATTTAGAAGAAAAGCTCAATAGCAAACATTCCTCAATAGGGCAACAAAAGCAATAACGTGGCTTTGCTCTAATTCAACTTCATGTTGAAGTAGATTATGCAGAGTTTTAAAAACAAAATGCACCCAGATTTGGCTAAGAGCAAAAATATTTTCATCAAATATTTTAGAAAGTTAGTTGGGTGCACAATCTTAACCAAAAGTAGTCACAAAAAAACTCGGAAGAAAAATCAAATGCTTGTTTAAAAATTCTCAAAGTCCATATTCAAACAAGCGTGTATAACATTCATAGCAAGGACAAAAGAGGAGTTAAACTCTTTTTAGAAAAGAAACTCCGGAGTAAAAAATTTGCTTACAATTTGGTAAAGGAAATAAGTGGTGCATTACAAACGAACCGATTTCCACTAAACAATGAAGCTTTTCAAAACTTCATTTAAAAATAGTGCATGCCAAATTTAAATTAACTTCGTCAAAATTGAACAATGGTTTCAATCTAAATCAAGCAACAAAAAATAATTTTCGTTTAGTATTTCTTTAAAGAGAATTCAAAACTTCTTAAAAAAATTCAAAACAAGACTCCAAAAGTGTTCTTGAAATCACCATCTCAGAAGAACATTCAAGAAGTTTAAGATGTACTTGAAGGAGTCAAACCGTACAAAAAAAGGATCTTAAACCAAGATAGCTCAAACAAGATTCACTAGGCATGAGACATCAAACAAGCTTTCAATTGATTTAAAAGAATACAAAAGTCATAGGAAAAGACAACTCAATCATTAGTAATTTCTCAAGGATAAATCTTTGACTAAAAACTCTGGTAGAGACAATGAGAGGATAAATGATGCACTATTTTTGAAACGAATCAAACTAACTCATAAGAATGAGATTCACCATAGAAGGAAAGCTGAGATTGATTATAGTGCTCCCAAAAGGTAGATGTATATTTAAAAACAGAATCACGTATGACATTCATAGAGGTGAAAAGCTTAAGAAGAAGCGAGTCCGTTCATAAGAAAAAAGCTATAAGTCCAACATTTTTAAAAGAACAACAATGACATAAACCATGTAGTATGCTAAATCAAACTCAAATCAAAATGAATTAAGTAAAGTTTATCCAACGAAACTCAACCGGGATAAAAGCAAGAAATCCCCTCTCTTTCCAGAATTTTAAAAAATACCCCAAATATATAATCAATTGAAGATGTGCAATGGAACTATAGTAAAACTACTAGAAAGTCAATTTACTTTAAAAGTAAGTGCAATTCCGTAAACCAGTACAAGTACAGGCGAGGTATTAGAAAGAAATAGTTGTTAAACTGTATAAGTAATCTCAAAGTTTCATATATAGAAAAGTATATATCTAATCAACAGCAATTTATAAAATCTCAAAATTGGCTGTGATCACTGTCAAGTAAGAGAAAAACTGAATCAACAATTTCTCAAAGAATGGACTCAGAACCCTGAGTTAAAAGGCACAGTGCATTAAGACAAGTTCAAAGCTATATCAAAGAATACCTGAATCAAGAAGAACTCAAACTGAGGAAGATAGACGCAACAAGGATTCCAAACAAGCATATGCAATTAAGATCAAACAAGAATGCATATGAATAGAGGAATAGAGTTGAAAAATCAAACTACTTTTCAAAAGGATTAGCAAACAAGAACCTCAAATTAGGACATGAAGGAACAGGTCGACTTGAACAGAATTCAAGACACGCAATTGAATAGCCTCGAGAAATAGTTTCCAACGTTCCCAAAACCCGCGATTCGCTTTACTCAAAACTCGTATAACATCTATGATAACCCATCAGTGCCTTCATATACATAATTCACTAGTATTAAGCCGGCCAAACTTAATACCGAGAATCATGCAATGCAAGACTAACAGCGTTAATCAATAGACCGTCATGTGCATAAAGCTTTAATTCTCGTCATTCGACAAGACCTAATACATGACAAACACTCAGAGTATGCAACTGAAGCATAGTCGGTCCATTCCTCAGGCTCTACAGGAAGGACTGCTCTGGTACCATAATGTAACACCCTAACTACCAAAGCTCACGCTTCCGGCTGCGCAACTCTGATAGCTCGGACATTACGACGATGCTTATACTATTTAATACTACAATATGAGCCTGATTAAAAACTTTAAACAGCAATACCTCTCCCAAAAATACTTTCGTTCGATAACGTACATCCATAAATATCATACAACTTACAACAACTCATAAAGAGTACATCCATATATATACATAAATATATATAAATAACTTTACAAGCATTAACCAATATAATTCTTATCCCTCTTACAGAATATATCAAGATAATGGCGAGGGTTCAATAAAACATAACTAAAACAATACAGAGCATCTCAATAACAACTAAATAAACTTCTCGTGACTTCTGCGTCCATATCCTGAAAGGGGAAAAATGTAGGGGGTGAGAACATTATCCTCGAAAGGGTTCTCAGTAGAGGGTTTTTGGGAATTACTGTAATAGAATACGTGAGGATAACCCGTACCAGTGATTAATAACCGTCTTATGCCTCTTTTCAAAAACAACGATTTATAATAAAAGAGGAATCGAAAATCTTTTCTGAAAGAGGAACAGTTCAATTCTCAAAAACTCAAAAGCCTTTCAAAAGGGTTTATCTATACTGAACCAAAATAGCCTTTCATATTTTATTCCAAACCAGAAATACAAAACCGAAATCAACCATCGGTTCATCTCATTCCAACCATGGCCCTAGGCCCAAACAATCCAACCATCAACCAATCACCACAGTCCAACAGAGTCCCAGATGCAAACACAGATAGGAAGTTCAAGCACAAACAAACAGTTACAGCAAGTAGAACAATTAGCAGTTAATCACAAAGGCAAACCACGTACAATATGCACACCTAAACAATGTCCCATAAATGCATATGATGCATGCCTGCCCTAGTGGCTGATGATATCATCTGTCGGTTATATAGCCAACCCGACACGTCCTGGTAGCTAACCATGGACAGAAACACCCATCGCAGAGCAAGTAGGTTTGAGCTACAACCCCATTGCTACTACCCGCTCAACCCAGAGCCAGTGGAATAACCACTACTGCGGCTACTACCCAGGCGGGTGTTTAAAAGCTCAACCTGGAGCGAGTGGAATCACCACTACTACCGCTACTACCCAGGCGTCACAGTCTCTGACCTGGAGCAAGTGGGACGAACCACAACCCTTGCTACTATCCAGGTATCTCAAGCATATATTCATTCAGTCCCAACCATGGATCAACATCCATCTCAGCCATCCGGCTTAAATTCATAATTCATAGTCAGCCATACAGCCCATAACTCATTCGGCAATCAGCCATAAATCAATATCGTACACAGCCATTCTGGCTCACGGTTCAATCCAAAACCAGCCAATATTCATAACCATACACAGCCATTCTTGCCCATAACAAAACAGCACTTCCACCATTCAACATCATCAAATTCATAAAATCGGCATTTAAGCCATAAATCACTGTTCTCAAGCCATTTCACTTTGAAATCAAATTTCAAATCTTTTCAGCCTTGGCTTTAAAGATCTCATTTCTCAAATCATCTCAGGCTCATAAGCCAAATATTACTCAAAGTGAGTCCCCTTTTTTAAAACAAAGCCACTCTCGGCATTCTCTCTCCAAAACTTCCAAAACCATGGCAAGTTAAGGATTTATTTCAAAGTATTCAAAACCACCCATCCAACAATGGGATTTTATAACAAAAGCTTCTCGGCAGAGTCCCAAGTCTTTAGGGAAGGTCAACCTATATCAATTCCTTAAAATTCATTGAAACTCTTAAAATCATGGATTCTCGGTTCAAGTAAATAAAACTGAATTTATTATGAAACCGACCATACGAAATCACAAGTTCCAACCCGGTCCAAAAATCAACTCATTTGAAAAGGAACCGGTTCATTTGAATCAAACCACTTTCAGGTTTCTTTTTGGAACCCATTTTTCTAACTCTTCCAAAATGCCTCAAACTTAATTACTCAATAAAAAGTCTATATTCCTTTGAAATCACTAAAGGCTCCTTTTGAAATCAATATTAGAGCATCATTCTTTCCTTCACTGATTCAAACAGTAAAAATAGTTTATTTCTAATTAAGTCAAACTCAAGGCATAAGGTTCACTAAATAAATTAAGCTTGAAAACATAAATATTCTCTTAATAAATCAAATAATACAACTTCTCGAATCCAACCCTTTTTAAATAACTTTTCAAACAAGACTAGGATTTTGTAGAAATATCGGCAGCACCTCCCCTAAAACTTGGACTTTTGCCACCCGGTTCGGGTCCCAACTAAACCGTTTCTCATTCCTTTTCAACAGCTCAAAACCAGAAATCAATTCAAAAGTAAGCTAAATCCAACAGTCGCCTCAGTGGCATATCTCAAGAAAACCATTTCAAAATCAACTCAATATCAACCGATTTAACTTATTTCCAAAGCTTTAAAGAATCGGTTCAGCAACAAATCATTTATTAAAACCAAATCAATTAAAGCAAACTAGGCTGAATTTCAAAGAGTATTCTATCTTTCACGTTATCAAAAGAGTCAACTTAGCTCAAATCAATTCTCAACGGATTAAACTCGATCTCAAAGCTTTAAAAGAATCAATTTCAAAAGCATTTCGTTTCATAAAACCACACAACAATTCAGCCAAACAAACATTCATAATCACTCGTGACAATCAAATAATACATAAGGCTGCTACAAACACCAAATACACATTGTCTCAAATTCAATAAATCAAAACTTGCCTTAATTATCTTTAATAAAATAATTTCTGAAATTAAGGTTATAAATAATTATATGATTTGAGACTTGATCATAAAAAGACTTTTCAAAGGTTCTGGGTCTTACAGCTACAACCTCAAGTACTATGGTTGCAACCCCACGATAACCACTCATGTACATACCTTTCCCCGCCTTTGGACAATTTTTCCATTGCCAATGCATGCAGTCAATGCTACCCAACATGCCAGGAAAGCCATGACCCTCCGCCATTTGTAGCAGGCGCCGAACGTCATTTGAATTTGGTTTTCGCAAGTATTCATCTTCGAACACTGAAATAACACCTTCAACAAATTTTTTCAAGCATTCAATTGTAGTGCTCTCGCCTATGCGCACATAATCATCAACAGCATCAGCTACTATGCCATATGCTAACATCCGTATCGCAGCGGTAGTGTGAAGTTTTGATTTGGAACTTGAGAGTTTGCGGTTTGAGATTGTTGGGTATTTGGAATTTGAGAAAAGTTTTGTAAGTAATTGAAGAAAGAATTAAGTTGGTTTGGATCCATTCTTTCGAACAAAAAATAATATTAGCAGAATTTTGATTTTGTAAACTTGGAAGAAGATGAAGAAGAGTAGTAGAAAGTGTGAGAATAGAACTGTGTCTAAGTGGTATATATAGAGTAACAAAATATTAATTTGTTAATGATAACAGTAACATAGTAACGGTTAGTTTCCAACGACTAATTTTGCAACGGCTAATTTTATAACAGCAAATTTAATATAATAATATAATTAATATTCAATATTAATTTAATTACTTATATTAATTATGATTTAAATACTTAATATAAATTATTTAATATAATTTTTTAAATAACTAAATTAAATACTTAAATCATATTTAATTTATACATAATTATAATATTTAATTATATACATAAAGTTAAATAAGTTGGTATATAATAAGATGAAGACCAACCGTTTATTGATAACATATGCAGCAACGTTAGTTATTATATTAATACCATATTATTTAATTTTTTTTTAATTTAAGTGTCACATATTAAAATATCATTGATTACAATACAAACAAACCAAGTCCCTCTAAGCAGGGCCTTGCTTGCTTTGAAAAATGTGCTGGGACTCATGTTTATGTTGCTCTAATGATTGGTCTTCATCTTTTGTCAGAGAAACAGTAAACGGTCCTTCATTTATTTACCATATTAGGAAGCTTTCTTTCCCTTTTTCTTTTTCTTTAATTTTTTTTTAACAATATCAGGTTAATTTGGTTAACGAGAAAATTTTTTTTAAGAATGGAAAAGAAAATGCTGTTATTTAACTATATTGTATCATGATTGTTGAGTTTGGAAACAATAATTTTTTAGGTGAATATTCATTTCGATTTCTGATAATTTTTTTAAAAAATTATAAAGTCTAATAAAAAAATATTTTTTTTATCATTGATAATTAATTTTGTGAGATTGATTAACTCCTTTTTTAATGATTTTTTTTGAAATATATTTATATGACACGTTAATTACTAATATATTTTTTATTTAATTTTATAAGTAAAAATAAAAAATACTAATATTTTTCAATTTTATATAATAAATTTAATTAATGTATTTAAAAAAATAATAATAAATTTAAACAACTATCATAATTATTTCTAAAAAATAATGAGACTCTCAAAAAATAATCTGTCAATCCTAGTTGGCTTTTAACGAATAAATTAACAATTTAATATGCCATGCAGGATTATTTTGTTAATACAGAGAAAAAATATTAATAGAGATGCTAACAAATCTCACAGAAATAAAGATCAATGGCTGAGAAAGGTATTTTTTTTAGGACCTCGTTGTCTTTTGAAATAATTGTCAGGGTCGTTTAGAATTTTTTTTCCTCTAATTTTATTGATCCGATGATGCCAAATATATGTTTTTGGTTGAGTTAAAAACCCAAAAGTTGTTTAATGCAAGTTTTATTGATATAGGCACAAGTTACTCTTTGTTTAAGAAGCCTAAATGAATTAATTGTCCATCTCCTCAACACTTCTGCACCATTTTATTATGCTTGTTCTGCCCTAATTTTTTGGGAGAAGAAGAAAAACTTAATTATTCTAATATTCAGAAGTTGATTCTATCTACTAGCTCAAATTTTGGAGGCATTATCCAATAGAAAAGGAGAACAATCAGCTAGAAATTGAGGCTAGAAGAGTGAACACAAAAAATTTGAGTTTTCAAAGCATCTCTATCACTTAAAACTTGAAGTTTTGGAAGCAATACACCTACACTAAAAAGGTATTCTGCCAAGATAAAAGGCAGATAGAGAGAGGCTTAAATTTGATTTTTTTCATAACTTTCAAGCTATTATATTTCTTCTCCTTTGTAAGATTACATTGAATATCTTGCTTTCTTGTTTATCTTTGATTTCTCATAGTAAAAGACAATTTGTGGAGTATATGAAAAAGTCATTTGAAAAAAAAGACAAAAAGAGTTAACTTTGAGAGAAAAGTCATTATTATGTCAAAACTCTTTTGATATATTTTTGTTTTATAATAATGAGCTTGAGAGATTTTTCTTATTAAGTTGGGTGAGCACTTAGTGTTAAAAGTATATGGAGTGAACCTAGCAGAAACAAGCTTGATTAGAAGCTTGGCTCGTCCCAGATAAGATTAAGAAGTGAAACACCCTACCACCCAAAACTTTACGCTTAAGTCGTAAAATAGAGGTGGCGAGGTATTACGACTTCTAAAAATTAAAATACATACTTATAATAGAAGAAAGAATATAATAGACTAGGAGCCTTGAAAAATGGGTAAAATAAAATCGCAAAATGAAAAGCGCCACGCTCCGGAAACGGATCAACTTGCGTGTGAGGCAAACTATAACTATAAAACGTAAGACAATAAAAGTAGGAATCGAAAGCCATAGGTACAAAATAACAAGCCCCTAACTTAGTCCGCAAAGTCAAGACTGGCCGGAGAATATTTATCCAAAACCCAAGATGTACATAAACAAAATCCTGCCTCTCCATAAACCTCTAAGAGGATCAAAAAGAATAAGTTATATGGAGAGAAAGCTAAGTATGTGTATATACATCACTGCACAACAAAATAACACAGTAACCACTTCGCTTTAGGTGTCCAGACTCCTAATGAGATACCTTTCGACCTGCATCTAAAAAACAACAACATAGTATGGAATGAGAACCGGAGGTTCTCAGTATGGTAAAGGTGCCCACATAGTTAATATAAAAGGTCTCGGAAAAGCCAGAGGCATTCCTAGAACTCCGACACTCAAAATCATTCTTAAATAAAATAAACTAAACCAAAAGTTAGGTAACTTATCTAAGGTATTCTAGTTCTGAATCTAACTTTAACTTAATACTTCACTTTCTGTCGCCTCCAATCCTCCGAATCACTGGTGGAACAACCCTCTCCCCTCACACCTTCGTCAAGAGGAATTTCTCAAAAAAATACACATACAGTTCAAGCAAGGAAAGCACAGATAGATAAGCATTTACAGCAAGTAGAACAAGTAGCGGATAAGCAGAATTAAACAGTTAAGCAAACCAAAACAATGCACACTCAAGCAAACAAATAAATGCATATGATGTATGCATGTCCTATGGCTGATGAATCTCATCTGTCGGTTATACAGCCAACCCGACATGTCCTGGTAGTTAACCATTGGACAGTCCCTCTGTGCGCGCATCCCCAAGCTCAATAATATTCCATGGAGTTAAACTCCAAGCTCAAATATAATATTCCATGGAGTCACACTCCAAGCTCAATAATATAGTATTCCATGGAGTTAAACTCCAAGCTCAATAATATAGTATTTCATAAAGTCGAACTCCAAGCTCAACAATATAGTGTTCCATGGAGTCGAACTCCAAGCTCAAATATAATATTCAATATTCATATATATGCATGCCCATGGGGGAATCCGGGGAGTTAAAGTACCCGGTCACATCTTGCGACAGAGGGTCAACAAATAGTCTCAAATTCACAAGCTACATAATAATCTCTTTCTTTTTTAAAATAACACCTCAAATCAAAACTCCAATTCTTATAGAAACTTTGGCAGTATCTCCTCTAAAACTCGAATTTCTGCCACCCTTCAAGGGTCCCAATTATCAAACTAAACACCCCTCAGTCATTCAAATCATTTCCAGTAACATTATTTCAAAATCAAACAAATATCAATATTAAATCTTTTCCCAAAACCAACCAACTTCAACAGAAAATTATTAACAACAGCTAAACCACACATTTTATACCATATACACAATCCATCAATTATTCATTCAGTTCATACCTATCTTAAGGTCTTTTAGCCTAAGTTTTCACGTGACATTAAACATTAACTACGAGAAACCAAAACCATACCTTCGTATAGAATCAAAATATTCAAAGCTCCGGAGAAGCTTTCTGACCGATCTATCGAAGAAGAAAACGTCCAGAATCGTCTGTGCCTCCTAAAATTCCCGTTGGCCAAACCCAAGAGATAAAAGAGCTACGTCACTGTCAACTTTCACTAATCAAAAATAGTGCCAACGTGTAGAGGAGGAGGTTACGAATACTCTTTATATATATATATATATATATATATATATATATATATATATATATATATATATATATATATATATAACTTAATCCAAAATATAAACCGCCTTTGATTTCTATCCTTTATAATTAATAATAGTAATAATAATACTAGCAATAGCAATGATGATCATGTAATAATAATAATAATAATAATAATAATAAACATAATAATAGTAATAATAATAATAACGTAGTGAATATAATAACAATAATGAATACATAATACTAGGGTTTAAAACTATATAAACTTATAATACATATAATAGTCATGACAATTGTATCTAATAATAATAATAATAATAATAATAATAATAATAATAATAATATGGATTTGATTAAATTCAAATTATTATAAAATTAGTTCGATTACTGATAATAAAAATAATTTTCTAAAAATAAGAAATTCTAATTTTATAAAATAAATTATAACTTATTTATGTTTATATTTTTAAAATTGAGAGTCGCTACATTCTACCCATCTTACAAAAATTTTCGTACTCGAAAATTGATATAAAATAGAAAAGATTCATACTAACGTAATTTCCATTCTTAAACATGTCAAAGAAAACAGAAAGATTTGACATGCTTAGTTTGCAAATCCAGGATATTCTTATAGCTTAAAAGTCTACGCAAAGCGAAAGATACAAGATAGATTCGATGCAGAAAGGTTATAAGGCAGGTTGGTATTAGAACGACGGGTTTATCGCTTCTAATACTCGCTTCATCTAGCTCCTAAGTTCTACTTATTCTAATGGTGTCATCATATGTAATACTATCGAAACTGGTTCAGCCTCTGACACTAAATCTATCACAACTTACTTTTTCTCTCGACACCTAACTGGTTATCAAAGAGATATTTCTATCGGCCTAAATTTCTAGTCCGTATTCAAGTCCAAAACTACGTCCAGTCTTTCCAGTCCTAAACTTCCATATCCGGTTATGTAACCTAAACGAAAGCGGGGTCCTAGCTCTACACAGAACAAATCTGTCCTATGCATTCTGTATCATACTTACCTCGATCCTGTCGTGGCCAACTCGCATCTGCGGCTCTCCCACGCGAACAATCTCTAGACATGTGTCCCGGTGCTCCACATCGAAAGCACATTCCCAGTCCGAACCTGCGCGGCTCCTCTGGAGTAGTCTCACCAAAGCCTTCCTGTAGTAGTGTCCATTTCATGGAGCAATCCTCTGCGAGCTGGCTCTTCTTAACCAACTCAGTAAAATTTGTTAGCTTTTGTGGATACACGTAATTAAAGATATCTCTCCTTAGTCCTTTCTCATACTGAGCACACTTTCATTCCTCATAATCGGCTGGATTTCCTTGACAAGTTTTTGAGAAATGGCACAGATTATCGAATTCATGAGTATAGTCAGCAACGGACATATCATTTTTCTTCATCTGCATTAATTCCAATTCTTTTGCAGTGCGAAACGCATGCAAGAAATATTTACAGTAAAACTCTGTCTTGAATCTATTCCAAGGGACATCCGTTAACTCCACCTGCAAGGTATGACACAACTCTTGCCACCAATTCTAAGCATCTCACTCCAACATATGAGTCAATATCTCCACTGACTGTACTTTAGGAACGTGCTGAGTGTACAAAAACCTCTCCACTTCTTGGAACCACTGATCAGCCTCCAGGGCATTGGCGTTTCCGTTTAACCGAGGTGGACCACTCTTGAGGAAGTCAGTAAGGGTCATAGACCTATAGTATCGACTTATGTTACTTGTACTAGCACTAGGGTTTCCACCTTGACATCCTTGCATTGGTTCAACCACGGGATTTCCTCTCTGAATACCTCGTTCGGATCCACGAGACGACATTTGGTCCCTGTTCACACCAAACAAGTGATATTAAGTTGATCAGTCTCAATATCGCAAGTTTAATGCTTCAAGTTCCAGATGCATGCTCATGAATATTTATGCCACATATATCAATCAGATATCCTAATAGCACATACACACACCCAGAGTATGCCCAGAAGCATAATCAGTCCATCCCTCAGGTTCTATAGGAACGAACTGCTCTGATACCATAATGTAACACCCTACCACCCAAAACTTTACGCTTAAGTCGTAAAATAGAGGTGGCGAGGTATTACGACTTCTAAAAATTAAAATACATACTTATAATAGAAGAAAGAATATAATAGACTAGGAGCCTTGAAAATGGGTAAAATAAAATCGCAAAATGAAAAGTGCCACGCTCCGGAAACGGATCAACTTACGTGTGAGGCAAACTATAACTATAAAATGTAAGACAATAAAAGTAGGAATCGAAAGCCATAGGTACAAAATAACAAGCTCCTAACTCAGTCCGCGAAGTCAAGGCTGGCCGGAGAATATTTACTTATATATATACATATCCAAAACCCAAGATGTACATAAACAAAATTCTGCCTCTCCATAAACCTCTAAGAGGATCAAAAAGAATAAGTTATGTGGAGAGAAAGCTAAGTATGTGTATATACATCACTGCACAACAAAATAACACAGTAACCACTTCGCTTCAGGTGTCTAGACTCCTAATGAGATACCTTTCGACCTGCATCTGAAAAACAACAACATAGTATAGAATGAGAACCGGAGGTTCTCAGTATGGTAAAGGTGCCCACATAGTTAATATAAAAGGTCTCGGGAAAGCCAGAGGCATTCCTAGAACTCCGACACTCAAAATCATTCTTAAATAAAATAAACTAAACCAAAAGTTAGGTAAGTTATCTAAGGTATTCTAGTTCTGAATCTAACTTTAACTTAATACTTCACTTTCTCTCGCCTCCAATCCTCCGAATCACTGGTGGAATAACCTTCTCCCCTCACACCTTCGTCAAGAGGGATTTCTCAAAAAACATACACATACATTTCAAGCAAGGAAAGCACAGATAGAGAAGCATTTACAGCAAGTAGAACAAGTAGCGGATAAGCAGAATTAAACAGTTAAGCAAACCAAAACAATGCACACTCAAGCAAACAAACAAATGCATATGATGTATACCTGTCCTATGGCGGATGAGTCTCATCTGTCGGTTATACAGCCAACCCGACATGTCCTGGTAGTTAACCATTGGACAGTCCCTCTGTGCGCGCATCCCCAAGCTCAATAATATTCCATGGAGTTAAACTCCAAGCTCAAATATAATATTCCATGGAGTCACACTCCAAGCTCAATAATATAGTATTCCATGGAGTTAAACTCCAAGCTCAATAATATAGTATTTCATGAAGTCGAACTCCAAGCTCAACAATATAGTGTTCCATGGAGTCGAACTCCAAGCTCAAATATAATATTCAATATTCATATATATGCATGCCCATGGGGGAATCCGGGGAGTTAAAGTGCCCGGTCACATCTTGCGACAGAGGGTCAACAAATAGTCTCAAATTCACAAGCTACATAATAATCTCTTTCCTTTTTAAAATAACACCTCAAATCAAAACTCCAATTCTTATAGAAACTTTGGCAGTATCTCCTCTAAAACTCGAATTTCTGCCACCCTTCAAGGGTCCCAATTATCAAACCAAACACCTCTCAGTCATTCAAATCATTTCCAGTAACATTATTTCAAAATCAAACAAATATCAATATTAAATCTTTTCCCAAAACCAACCAACTTCAACAGCAAATTATTAACAACAGCTAAACCACACATTTTATACCATATACACAATCCATCAATTATTCATTCAGTTCATACCTATCTTAAGGTCTTTTAGCCTAAGTTTTCACGTGACATTAAACATTAACTACGAGAAACCAAAATCATACCTTCTACAGAATCAAAATATTCAAAGCTCCGGAGAAGCTTTCTGACCGATCTATCGAAGAAGAAAACGTTCAGAATCGTCTGTGCCTCCTAAAATTTCCGTTGGCCAAACCCAAGAGATAAAGGAGCTACGTCACTGTCAACTTTCACTAATCAAAAATAGTGCCAACGTGTATAGGAGGAGGTTACAAATACTCTTACCGGATTAGATTTTTTATTGGAGTTACGAATTGCAAGAAATCGAAGCCGAAAATTCGAAGGAATTTACGTTATTTCTTTTTCTCTTCGTTACGCTATTCTCTCTCTTTTTTTTTCTTTCTTACAATGTTCATATATATATATATATATATATATATATATATATATATAGATAGATAGATAGATAGGTATACATATGACTTATGAAGGCTTATAAGCCGCTTTGGCTTTCTTTATTATTATTATATATTTATATGTATGTATATATGCATAATGATAGTGATATATATATAACTTAATCCAAAATATAAACCGGCTTTGATTTCCATCCTTTATAATTAATAATAATAATAATAATACTAGCAATAGCAATGATGATCATGTAATAATAATAATAATAAACGTAATAATAGTAATAATAATAATAATAATAATAATAATAATAATAATAACAACGTAGTGAATATAATAACAATAATGAATACATAATACTAGGGTTTAAAACTATATAAACTTATAATACATATAATACTCATGACAATTGTATCTAATGGTTATTATTATAGATTTGATTAAATTCAAATTATTATAAAATTAGTTCAATTACTGATAATAAAAATAATTTTCTAAAAATAAGGAATTCTAATTTTATAAAATAAATTATAACTTATTTATATTTTTAAAATTAAGGGTCGCTACAAGAAGAATCCTAGAGAATTGGTGTTTGTAATCCTTGAAAAAGATAATAAAATTTCTATCATAATTATAGTGAAGACTGGATGTAGGTCACATTGTACAAGGTGGTTATACCATGATACATAATTGTGTTCTCTTTTCTTTTCTACTCTATTTTTATTTTATTCGTTATGAGACAAAAATAAATTGTCTCCTACATAATCGATATTATAGACACAGCCGTAATAAAATTGCAGAATCTATTTTGGTGTTTTAAAAAGCTTAAAAATCGATTCAATCTCTTTTTTTTAGGTCATTGAAAACTTTTAATGGTATATTTTACAGAAATATAAATTTGTTCATAGACAAATATACAAAATACAATTTCAAATTTGCAAAGAAAAAAAGACAAAACACATACAAAATATTACCTATGTTTAATAGGGAGCTATTTTTCATCTCTTAAAACGTAGCATCTTATTGTATTAAAAAGAGATGGATTAGTGTCATCATGTAAGAGACTGTCACTATTTCTTTGACTGTTTTTTGCGTTGGAACAAGCAAAACAACTTGTGTTTTGCAAGAAAAAAAATATATTTGTATTTTATAGACATGGCAATCACTGCTTTTTGCATATATGTTTGCCTGTTTGGCATGTGCGAGTTAGGAAGATTGGTTTATGCACATTATAAATCACATTCTAGCGTTTTGTGAATAGAGAGTATTACATAGTTCAAGAATTTGAATAGAGAGGAGAGTAGAGTGGATGTAAAATAGAAGCAGAAACAGAAGTAGGAGTAAAACAACAATAACAACAACAATGAAATAATATAATCAATCAGAAGCAGAAACAACCAAAAGTAACAATAATAAAAAATCAACAACATACTAAAAGCAAAAGCAGAATAGAAGCAGAAGCAGAAGAAGAATGGAAGCAGAAGCAGAAGCTGGCGAGCCACCTGAATCCCTTTGACCCCTTTTCCTCCCTCGGCTTACCACCGAAGCCTTCCCCTGTTCTTGCCTCGAATCAGAATCCACCGCCATCGAGCACCTCCACTGAGTGATGACAAGCAGTGGCGGCGGATTGGAGCGGCGAGATCCTTCCCTCTTCCCCTCCCTCGGCTCACCACCAAAGCCTTCCCCTGTTCTTGCCTCGAACCAGAACCCACTGCCATCGAGCACCTCCGCCGACCCCAGAGGAGCAGCGACGGCGGATTGGAGCAGCGGCGGCAGATTGAAGTGGCGAGATCCTTCCCCCTTCCCCCCGCGAATCCCTTCCCCGTTCCCCCTTATTCAATGTTTTTGTTTTTGTTTTTGTTTTTGTTTTTGTTTTTGTTTTTATAATTAGGGGTATTTTTGGAATAAAAATAAAAAAATTTGATAAAATGATGATTTTAAAACAAACTGAAACCTTTGGGACCATTTTGTAGCGAAAAAAGTCGAAAACAAAATAAATTTTTAACCTCTATATTAGAGGCTAAAATCATACTTAACCCTTTAATTTTCTAAACTCAACAATTATATTATTATTATTATTATTACATATAAGATAATAATTATTTTCGTCTACGGCAGCCTATAAAGACTTTGTTGTCCAAAAAATTGATCTTTTAAAAACCTACAATGAAATCGCTACAGCCGCATTAGCAATAATCGAGTTCTTTCACGTCTTACGAATAGGTAAAGTGAAAGGATATTCTGCACTGATGTTTACTTTAATGGAAAGATAGAGACAAAAACGCTCACATTTTACATGTTTATTAGCACCGATAACTAGAGGCATACATGGGTCGGGTGAAGGCGAGTTCACTTTGATCTGGATCCGGCCCTAAATAATAATCAGCTCTATTTTTGAGACTTTTACCCGGTCTTAGACTCGGTGAAATCACACTACTTTCGAGTCACACTAAAACTGGATCTAGACAGGTGAAGTCTGGGCCTTGATAAACTTTATATCAAAAAATTATTATACACTTGTTTATAAAAGAGAAAAAATATATTTATTACCGTAAAATTGATATTTATATTATTTGAACTTGAATTTGTCCATAAATTCTAATTTTATGATTCTTTGATTTATTTTCTAATTCATCAAGTATAATTAAAAATAAAACAATCAATTTATAATTAATATAACATAATATTAAAATTAATTTAAAATATATATATCTTTTTCAGTCTTTTTAGGATATACATGAATCGAGTGAAATCGAGTTCGCCTTGATCTAAACTCGACCTTAAATAATGATCGGATGTATTTTTAAAATTTTTATTTAATTCTAAACGCAATGAAATTACACTCATTTAACCTCTAAAATATTTAGATCGGGATCAGATCTTTAAATCAGAACAAGTAATGTACACCCCTACCGATAACATCCCAAGATCATGCCCAATTGAATAATACTCTCTTTTGTGGCATTAATTTGTCCATGATACATGCTAATTCGTCTGTATCCATTCCTCTCTTGCAACTGAGTTAATATTTAAAGCCTTCATACGAAAAAGTGTGAATCAAAAAGCAAAAGGTGATTCTAATCTAGCCAAAAAAATCTAAACTAGCAAAAGAAATTATTTTAATCTAACAAGTTATCTAAATTCTCAAAAATATTTCAAAAAATAAATTTCTTAGAAGAAATTACTACCAACTTAGAAATCCAAAGTCCGGCAATGTGCCACGTCTTATTCAGTTTCTTGATGTTTGTGGTGTGCACTGTTGATTACTTGAAGCTATGGTTAAAGAAAAAGTTTAAGGACTAATATTTTTATTAAAATTTAGTCAATATAATTAGTAAAAAAAATAAATAATTTTATATTATTGGATGAAATTTTACATTATTAAAAATATCAATGATGATTAATTAATAATTATAAATTACAAAATTTATTGACTTTCTAATACTCTTTATGATCAAAAGAAATTCTTAAAAAATTACCGATATGAGTTATAAATTCAAAAGTCTCGCAAATAAATTGATCTCATTGACACCTATATATAGCCATGCTTAATTGCTTATACATTATTTTGTAATCAAGATATGTTTTTTTTGTAAATTTTATATATCTCGTTTGTAGATAAGATAAAAAAAAATCAATCTTTATTTATATTGTTTAATGTTATAAATGACTATAAATGAGATATGTGTATATTTTTTTATTTGTATAAGATAAACAAAATGTGTAATAAAATATAAAAAAATATTTTTTTTCATAAATACATATATTGGTAAATATTTAGGTTATTTTATTACTAAAACATCCGTTTTTTATGATAAAAAAAATGATAATTTAGTTCAAATGTGCGTTAGCATGAATTCAATAGTACAATATTTTTTTTATCAAATTATAAATTAACATGATGCATGTTAATTAATTAATTTGAGGAGACCAATCTAATTCAAATAAAATTTGATACACCAATTTACATTACGTATACGATTTAAGGAATTAATTTAATTATTTACTCTAATTTGTTTCTGCTAACTTTTGGGTTTATGATTGTGATCACTCTTCAACATTGTTACACAGATTTCCTTTTAAAATTTAGTGACATGTTGGCATATCTGTCCGCCTCATACAACGCTGCATCTGGGTTCAAATTCCAGTGGAGGCTGGTTGTTGGTTTAAGAACCCATGATACCTATGATAGTATGTGTGAGTGTGTTGTGTGTGTGTGTGTGAAACATGGGTATAATGCCTAGGATTGGGGATTGTCCAATCCACTTGACCAAAAAAAAAAATTTAGTGACATGTTGTCGGTCAATTGATTGAAATTGATGTAGAGTCACAAGTAATAAAAAAATAAGGATGGTAGATCCTCACATGGATTAATTAAAACCAAATATCAATTCGTTTTTAATTTAATTATGAATGCCACAATTTAAACGTTTGAAGCAAATTAAAATCTACCCCACATGTTACAAAGTACAAACATAAAGTATACTATTTTTTTTTTTCTTATGGACAAAAGATTAAGGCCCTAGTTTGTATAAACTTATGGACTTTTCTCTCCCCATAAAGGAAAAAGCTTATGGACTTTGCTTTAATCATGCCGATTGCTTTAATCTTTACCAAAAATGTTGACTTGCTCACTGTGGACAAAAAAAAAAAAAACAGAAATAGTTGAAAGCTAATGCTTGAAAACGGAAATGGATCCTCTAAAATGTTAAAAAATATTGAGAGTGTAAAGTATGATCTTTAATCCTTTATTGCTCTTTCTCTCTCATATTTATTCTTAATCATACTTATAAAACTAATGGTGAGAAATCACACTTTACTCCTTCAATTGTTAAAAAAAATGAATAAAATCCATTTTCCTTGATAACAATGGAAAAGATTTAAGTTTTACAATCCGAATGAAAGTTCATGACCACAAAAAACATCGGGTGAAGGTTAATAATTTAATATAACTAAGAAAAAAACTATTTGTATTCATAAACTTTATGAATACAGACAAAAATACTTATAAAAAAACTAATATTTTACCTATAAATAATAGATTCTATACAATAAAAATACTCAAATTTTAAATTTTTATTAACTTTTAAAAAAAAAATCGCAAATTATCCCATCATAAATCTTTAACTTCACCTATATTTCTTCTTCTCCAAATTCCAAATTAACATCATTACTTTATTTCATGGTTAATCTAGCAATGGGAACTAATGAAGCAGTGTCTTACCTGCAATTGGTGTTTTATTTGTGATATTGTGCTGTTCCAGTCCTGCCCGCCTGAGGCAGCGCCCCGGCCGACTCGGTGAGTGGCCAACAAGCGACCCGATAAGAGCGCCCAGACACCCCCTCTCTTCCAGCACTGCTTGTTACAGCTAGAAGGGTGAAACTTCCTAGAAGGAATAAGAATCCTGTAGGACCCGCCCTAAGGGGCAGAATATATAAGGGGAGGGCCCTACCCTCCCCCACGGTACGTCACTACTTCCATACTCTTACTGTCATTTGTACAAACTCTGACTTGGGCGTCGGAGTGTCATTGCAGGTGGCTCCCCCTTCGCATCGCAACAGCTTGGGAGGTCGCGAAGTCTCCGCCCTCATTCTCCAAACTCAGATCAAAGCTGGTTCCTACCACCACACCCTGAAAGCACCACCGACCCGTCCGAAACTCGACACCCCGAACATGTGCTTTATATGTTTCAGCGTATAAGTCACATGTACAATGAAAACTCTTTTGAGGGACACAACTATTCTTGGCGACAAAAAGGGGAAGAGAAAGAGTTTAAAAGAAGAAATATCAACACGTAAACATATCCTTTCTAATTTCAAACAATTTTAAAAAAATACAAATTTCAGTTGAGTTTGTTAATTGATATTTAGATTTTTTACGTCTAACAAAAAATTATATATAAAATTGATTATTAGGTACCAAAAATTAAATTAAAAACACTCTAATAGATAAAATTAAAATAACTAGTTGACTTTCTCTTTATACTAAAAATAAATTCTTAAATTAAACAAAATTTATAAAAAGTAATTCAATATATACTTCTATAAAATAATTGTTAAAATATTAAAAATTTTTTATCTCCTAATTTTCTAATAGTATAAAGTTCATGGATTTTTAACTTAGGTGTCGTTCCCTCATCCCTTTGAAACCCAAAATGTGTACGTGTCGTTGCCTAGAATTTTTGGAATAAAAAGTAAAGACTAAGGGTTAGTTTCTCTTACTTTTTTGTATAATTTTTTTCTCTCTTTCTTTCAAACTCTAACTTTTCAAACTTTTTTCTCTCCTTTCCAAACGCAACAGCGGTGGAATGAGCAAAGAAAGAGGACGATGAGGACTTAAAGAGGCGTGATAGACTATAATGGGGTCGAGGAGGGCTCGACGGGAAGTGACTTCTCCCTCCAAGACGGTGAGAATGACTTTTCGCTGGGGCTCTCTCTCTCTCTCTCTCTCTCTCTGAAGGAGAGTTCAGTTGCGGCGAGCCCTGGAATAAATATTTGCTCACCTGAATACAGGTTAGATCTCGGATATTTTGTTAGTATATGGAAATTATGAATCATCATCGTGTTTTCTAGGGTTTTTTATTTTGTTTTAGGTGTCCAAATGGAGGCACCGTGCGAAGAGCTTTTGGTTTTGCCTCAACCGCTGATGAGCATAATCACCGAGTACTCTATTTAGATTTCTAACTGCTTCTGAAAATCCTAATTCTAGATACTTTTGTATCATTGATGAAGGGCCAAAAGTCGGTTTACAAATTTTTCAAAAGAATTGCGTCGTAATTATAGTTTTAAAAGAATTTTTCTCTTTCACTCTCAATAAGAATTTTACAAATTTTTTTGTATCATCTTGTTTAGAAACATTATGAACCTCCCTCGTAATGTAATTTCCAATGTTTTGAAAACCGGACCGGACCGGCCGATTGAACCGGTCCAACCGGGAACCGGCGATGAAAATGATCCGGTCCATCTCTAATAACCGCCCATTTGAAAACCGTTCCAAAACCGCCAAACCGGCCGAGAACCGGCCGGTTGGACCGAATCGGTAACCGGCCGGTTCTCTTTAAACGGCACCGTTTTGATTATTTGCAAAAAAAGAAAAAAAAAAAGAAAAAACGTTACCTTTACAGCTTTACTCCCTCCCCCCTTCCCCCACCACACCCCCCCAATTTGTGAATCCCTCTGAACTTTGAAGCAAAGTTAAATCACCAAACCAAAACCCTAGGTCCTCCCTGCAACTGTTCTACCGCAGTGCTGCCGCCGTCCATGCTGTCGCCGCCGTCTGTGGCCAGGCCCTCTCTTGTAGCTCGGCCTCCTCCTTCCCCTTGTCCTCCATCCGTCCTCCATGGCTTCTCTGTTTTGTTGGCTTGGAGCAGCTCGCCACTCACCGTCGTCTCCCCGGTCGCCGTCCGTGACTCCATCGATGGTTAGTGTCATTGCTTTCACTTTTTCGATTCTTGTTCGTGTCTCTGTCTTCTCTCCCCAAAGCCTTTGTTTGCTGATTTTTAATGTGAAATTGTGAAATTGCTAATTTTTGCTGATTTTGTGCTGTTGCTCTTTCTTTAATTCCTGAAATATTTGTTGAAATTTTCTTGCTGCTGCTAAAAATGAAAATCAAATCATTATTGAAATTTGTGTTCAGGGATTAGGGATTACTTGTTGCTGTTTTGTAATATTTTTTGCTGAATGCTAAAAATGAAAATCAAAGGGTAGTACAGATCAAGACACAATGAAACTGGCACAACATGGATTCATCCCTTTTGTCCTCATCAGAATGCATAACATGTTACCTGTGCATAGTGTTTATAGTCCTCTAACCTGAGTGCCTAGCTTTGGCACTAGTTCCCTAAATAGAGTATTTGGTTATCAATTTGTATGTGTGGAATTCGAGCCACCTTGTGCCACTCCTTCCCACTATTTGGTTTAAGTCTTGGAGTCAGCAAAGGGCATTCTTGGACATAAAGTTGATTAAGGGTGGAAGGAAATTCTTCATCAGGCAAGAAATAAAGGATGTCACAGCAATGAATTTCAAGTATATAAAGAGCATTCAGATATTGGAACCTCTGTAGTTTAGCTTCTTGAGACACTTCAATGTGCTTATGCGCAGTGAGCTTATATTGGGAGGAAGTATCATGTCCTCTGGAAATGAATCCACCATCGGCATGATTTCTGAATCAAAATCCCAACTCTCTCAGCGAATTGAATCGAATCAACCAGGCCTTCCTCTTCTTTTTCTTTTAGTTGATTCTTAATTTTTCCAATAGATGTAACTTTCTGAATCAAGTGGATCAGATCATGTAGCTTTTTTATTTGGGATATTTTAGGAGACGCATTAGAAGAGCTATTTTGTATTATGTTTGCTATAATAATATTCACATGTTGTGTATGCTTGTGATTGTTTGGTGTTTACATTTTCTTTCCAAATCACTTGCTGTGATTGTTCTTTGATGTAAGGCTTTGAATTTGTGTGTGTGTGAGAATATGTGATAATGTTGAATGCAGTTGCATCTAACAGGAGTTCTTGGAGTATCCTCAACTTTTGGTCCTTTATAATTTATTTATTATTTTATTTTAAAACAGTTTTTCCGGTTAGACCATCGGTTAAACCGGTTGAACCACTAAACTAGTGAACCAATAACTAAAGCGGTTTGATGACCGGTCCGGTTTTCAGAACCTTGGTAATTTCTAATGTCTTTTTCAATAAAGCTTTATTCATGATGACCACCAACTACTATAATAAGTGATTGATATGTTTTACTTGGTATAACACCGACTTCATGATTATTCTCAATCATGCAGTGAACATACATGCTAAGCTCTCTATCACTACAAGAAAAATGTCGAATACCATCGAATTTACCGGTGAATTTGATAATAAATTCGTCAGATAAAAAGGTTACCGTTGGATTTAATTTTCGACGATAAATTCGCCGGTAATAATTGGAGGGAAAACAAGAAAAATTAGCGTCGAGATTACCGCGAGATTTATTGTCAGGTTTATTCGCCGGTAATCTCTTATTAGTGCAACGCTGCATTTTGTTCACTTTCAAAGCGTTACTGTCAGATTTTTCCGATGGTAAATGTAACACCATACCACACAGAGCTTTATGCTTAAGTCGTAAAATAGAGGTAGTGTGGTATTACGACCTCTAAAATAAAATATAATACGTTAATAATTGAAAGAATGCAGTATTCAAGGAGTCTTGAAGAATAGGTAAAGCAAAATCGCAAAATTAAAAACGCAACGCTCAGAAATAAGGGTTAAAGCTAAAGTTCACTAACATATGTACAAAAGATAAGAGCATAGGATCAAGGGTACAAACTAACAATCTCTTAACTCAGCCTGCGAAGCTAAGGCTGGCCGGAGGAAATTTACATACATACATACATATATACCTATCCCAAAATGCCCAAAATACAGAGATAAAACCCTAGCTCTCCTTAGCCTCTAAGAGGAAACAAAATAAACAAGATACGCGGAGAGAAAATTAAGTACATATATATAAGATTGTACATCAAAATAAAACCCAGAGACTACTCTGCTTCAGAAGTCCAGACGCCTAGCGAGGAGCCTCTCGACCTGCATCTGAAAACAACAACACAATATGGGGTGAGAACCGGAGGTTCTCAGCATGGTAAAGGTGCCACGCACATAATATATAAGGTCCTGGAAATGCCAGAGGCAATCCTAGAATACCGACACTCAGATTATAAGGCTTAAAATTACTAAACAGAAACCATAAAAGGGGTAGGTGTCTAGGGAATTCTAAACTCAACTTAAACTTTATCTTAACACCCAACATGTCCACCTTTCCTCCGTTCCTCCATCTCTAGTGGTTTTACAAATACAGACAAACAGGCAATTGCAAGCACAGGTAGGAAACAAGTAGTGCAAGTAGCAATTATCACAATTATCATAATATATTCAGTTAGGCAATCCCAAATAAGGCATAGCAAGCAAACAAACAAACAAAATGCATATGATGAATGTCTATCCTACTAGCAGTGAGCTCACGTGTCGGTTACTTTGCAAGAACCCGACATATCTGGTAGTTAATCCAGATATTGGTCTCTAGTTTGCGCATCTCCAGGAGGATCATAACGAAGGAGAGTGTCTTTCCACATCGAAGGAGTGTGCCTTTCCACATTCTCTTGGAGGATATACGAAGGAGAGTGCCTTTCCACATCGAAGGAGTGTGCCTTTCCACCTTGCAACCAGAGAAGAATGTGAGGGAAACAATACGAAGGAGGGTGCCTTTTCACATTCCCTACATCTACATCACGACAAGAGAGGGAACTTCCGTCCTCAACTTGCCATATCGACCATTTCGGCCACATACAGTCATCCCAAATCTCATCATTTACCATCATCATTTCCTTACATTCATTCTTTATAGCCATAGCAATATGTATTCATTTAGCTTTCACATCATTCTCTTATAATTCATCACGTTTACCCTTTTCTTCATTTCTAAGTTACCTCAATTTCCTAACTTCAACTAATTACTAAGCTTACTAATAAGATCTAGAGTTAAACGAATAAAAATAGAGGTTTAGAGGTTCGAAACTATGTTTGAATCATAAAAATACGAGTGTTGGAAAAACAGAGTTGTGCGAACACACACAGGTGTGCGTGCACCTCACCTATGCGAGCGCCACCAGCAGGAAGTATATCTTGGTGTGTGCGTGCGCACAAAGGTGTGCGTACGCACAAGTGAAATTGTTGGTTCTGCTAGGTGCGTGTGCACATCAATGTGCATAGGCACACACCAAAAATTCTGGTTCTGCTAATTTTAAAAGATCTCAGTTTTCGCACCAGATTTTCGGCGTCCATAACTTCCTCTATAGGATTCGGTTTTCAGCAAAATTTATATTGTTCTCAAGTTTATAAAACCCTCTTGATTTTAAAAAAATCTCATCTTCATCCAACATTTGAGATTCGAGTTATGGAAAGTTCGTAAAAATAAAGTTTTTGTTCAAAAACCTCAAACCCCCATTTTCTTTAAAATTCAGCTTACCATCAGCATAACCTATCTATATCATTACCACCACATCCACCATAATAAACCATACCTCAAATCAACAACACATCCACATGCCTCCCAAATGCATCAACCAAAATTATAATTTACCAATTCTAAGCTCATATGCTCATGTACCCAAGGCATTAGTTATCAATTCATCAAATTACCAATTAGTTAATAAGTACCAAAGTCAACACAATATCACTTTACCATTACCATAATAATTCTTCCATAACTACCATAACCCAATTCCACAATATCATATATCGACCTTGCAAATATATCAACAAATTGTCCTTCACCTATCCAAGACATTCATGTATCCCTTCAACAAGTTCATAGTCATAAATTCATCAATTCACATCTTGTTATCACTATCCACCACAGTAACCCAATACACAACTCATAGTATAATTCAACTACAAGGATGCTAAACATTAAACGTTCCTTTACGTTCCAACTTATCCTAGGGTCATCTAGCCTAAGTTTTCACAGAACATTATATATTAAATACGAGAAATTTAAACCATGCCTTGGCCGATTTCCGCATACTTATCCAAGGTAACCCACAAGGCAAAGTTGTAAGCCTCAACCGCCAAAAATCCAGCAACTAGAACTCTCACCAAACTTTCAATTATACTTCCAACATATCCAATTGCCTCATATCATATATTTACATGTACCTAAAATAATTATCACAAGCATATTCCCAAAATTTAATACCCAAAATACCAAATTAATGAATTAATTAGAGTTCTAGGATTCTCACCTTACAAATAGAAAATTGGGACAAGACCCGATAAGTCCACCAAGTTAATTTGATCCTAAACACCGAAATTAAACAATTTTCAACATAATTACTCATAAATTTCCGAAATTGGGGGAAAGTGGATGAGAAGAGAATAGTAAGTTATCTACCAAATTGTTCCATGGGTTTTGTAGAGCTCGTCGCGGTGAATGCGTGGTCGTAAACGTTTCGTCAATCGGAGCTCCAAATCAAAAGTTATTGAGAAATAAAATTTGAGTGAGGGTTTTGGAAGTGCTACATGCTCTCTCCCTTCATGCTGAGCTTTCCAGCGTGTTTGCGGAGTGAAGGGAAGAAGAGTACCCCTTCTTTAATTACTTGGGTTGACTAGTTTGGCATTGGGCCCATTTTGGGTCCGGTTTGGCCCGTTCGGCCCAATCTTAGGCCAAATTCTTTGAAATTAGTGTCAAAATTTTTATTTTAATGAGATCTATCCTATTTTAATATAATATTCATATTTTTAATTTTCTTTATTAAAAATTAATTTATTGACTAATTGTTTACTAATTTTCTGGGGTTTACAATAAACCCAATGGTAAGCTTGCCTTAAATTTGAATCGCAAACCCTCTCCCCCTCATTTTCAAACTACTCTCTCTCTTTAACATTCTTCTCTCCCTTTTTTCTCTTTTCCCCAAACCACCTTTGGCATCCCCTTCTCCAGTGTCGGCCACCACCAACTGTGTTCAAAGACTGCTGAATTCGGTTAGATGCTCCTTGCGACGTGTTGGTTGCTCTGTCGCCGCCGCTTTCGTCCTCCCGCCACTACTGCCGCCGTCATTGCTCCCTTAATCGCCGACCTGTGTCTCTCCTCCCTTTCCCAAGTAGGTTTTCCTCATCCTTCTTCCTATTCCATCCTCGTTTTTACTTCATTTAAAAAAAAAAAAGTCCCTAACTCCCTTTTGAACCTTAACCATAAACTCTAATTTATGGTGTATGCCTATGTTCCTGTTTATTTTGATTTTGTTATATTTTTTTTAAGGGTTTGTTCTAATTTTGTTCTTTTTTATTTTGATTTTAAGATTTACTATGTGTTCATTATTTTATTTTAATTTTGAAATTTGTAATTTTTGAATTTTTTTTATGATTTTTGTTCTGATTTATTCTTAATTTTTTGTGTTCTTGATTTTTGTTATGATTTTTAGTTTGCTTTTTATTTTTGGTTGAAATATTTTGTTATGTTTTTGTTTTGCAAGTTTGAGTTCAGAGAACAGTACAAGAAAGAACACCAAATAATAAATCAGTTGCAGTTGTGAATGTTTATAATTGATGATTGATTTTTGCTATTATTTTCATAATTATTCTATTATTGGTCTATTGAAACTTAAAATTTAATACACATTAGTTATCTCCACTTTTACTTTCCTCTAGTTTTGTACTTATTCTTTGTTCATTTTCTCAGTTGATTATGCCTATAAAGTAGGGGCGGAGCTAAATGAAATATTAGAGGGGGGTTAAAAATATTTACACAATAAAATAATATTAAAATAAAATTTTAAGAGGGGGGCTAAACTGAAATTTACATATAATTTACATGTAAAAAATTAAAATTAGGGAGGACGATTGCCCCCTTTTAATGTATGTAGCTTCGCCCCTCCTATAAAGCTAATGTTCAATTGTTCATATCTTAGTTTCAAAAAAATAAAAAAAAGAAGTCACATACAAAACAAAAATGAGAGAGTGTGATGATACCAAACAATGATAGGGTAAACATTCTCTGTAGGATAAAATATAAGTATTTCTCATTTTTTTAATAAATGGAGGATAAAATATAGTAAATTAAATCTTTATTTAAAGTAGAAGTGTTTAATATTGTTACTAATCATTAAGATGATTTTGAGTTGATTGATCCATTGATACTTAAAATAAGAGATATCATGCATTGAAATTGGCGTGTTGACTTTCGTTTGATTATGAGATATGCAAACACAGTGCATGACAGACATCATGACAAAAATAACAATAAAGTTACAATTTCATTATGTGAAACTTCTTTTACCTTAGAAAGAATTTAAAAGTAGTTTTAAATGAAATTTTGTCCCTCTATTTAAGGAGTTTTTTTGTTTTTCTTTGTTTAATTTATTTAATTTATTTAAGTCACAAAAAAATCTTCATTTAAGGAAACAAATAAAAAAAATATTCAAATCTTATCGATAAGAATAAGATTATTTATTGGGATTTAATTTCTTTTCAATTTTAGAATGAAGATATTTTATTTCTATGTATTGTTAAGCTAATAATAAAAATTTTCACACTTATTTTACGAAAGTTTATCTAGAATAATATATTTTTTACCTAATTTTATAAAATATTTTATATTATTAATATATTAAAATTAATTTGTAATATTTTATTTTCTCATTAAAAGGAAAGAAAAATTATTGTGATATAATAAGAAAGCTGTTGTTATTAGAATTTTTATTTAAATAAAATAAATATGAAAATTAACTAGGCCAATATTTGCATTGGAATACGTTGACAGGCATAAATTTATTACTACTCTTAGTAGGATAAACGGATCAGCCTTGGCTGCCTGCCCTGTCAAATATTTGCCAAGCAACTAATCAGCTCATCCTATCCCATTAAAATAGGCAGGTTTTTCTGTTGGCAGGTTAAATACACTCATTCGGCTAACTTTGCCTAGTTGCCGCCGCTTTTTTAAAAGGCAAATTCTATGGTGTCTATAACTTTCTGAATTTGCCAAATATATGATAAATTTTAAATATTAATTTTTATTTTTTTTAATAAATTAGGCAAATATAAATAGATACTATAAAATATACTTTTAAAAATTAAGAGTGAATTTTGTATTTATAATTTTAAGTAAAAATAAAAAAAATTTATACTATTTAAATTATAATTCATTTTTATAAAATAAAATAAATTTTATTACTTTATTAAGATTTTATGTCTTTTGGAGTAAAACGAGCTTTATTACATTACGAAACATAAACATATATATTTTTTTTACATTTGTCTAAATAAAAAATAAAAAGTATAGAAAATTAATTGTTAGTCAGTTAATATTAGCTAATTTTAGAGTTTAGTATTTAAATTTAAAAATATAAAAAGAATTTATAATATAGAATTTAAAATTTAAGATAAGTAAAATAAATTTTAAAAAAATTGATTAATATTATCTAAAAAAAATTTGTTACTTAAGGTAATGTTTGTTTTGAGGTACTGAGATAGAGACTGAGAGACTACGACTCTATCATATTTGTTGGTTCAGAAACTGACACTAAAATTTCTGTCTCTGTCTCCAAAATTTCACTATTTCAATATCTCAAAAAAGTGGGGACATAGGAGACTAAAATTTCTAGAGATAGAGACTAAAACTTTAATAACATTTTATACCTAAAATATCCTCATTTCAATTAATTAATTTTAATTTTACCCTTTGTGCAAATTAAATTAGAATTTCATTCTTGTTTCAATTTCTGTCTTTCATTTTACAGTAAACAAATTAAGATTTATTTCAATCTCTATCTCTTAGTCTCTATCTCTCAGTCTCAGTCTTTCCATCTCTATTTCTCTACCAAACACTTTTTTTATTCTCTAAACCAATATACTTAAACTATATTTTAGGCAAATCCTTAAAAAGTAATACAATTCGCGGCCCCTTTCAAACATGACTTGTGGAAGACCATATTTAATTTAAATGAATTTAAGTTTTATCCACTTTCACTTTAAATAAATTACACATAAATATTTAATTGTGGATTATTACTACTTCAATAAAAATAATTAATTTTTTAATTTATTATTTAAAAAATTATCTAAAAACATAAAACACTTTACGCTGTTATTTTTTTTAAAACTCTAATTATATAATGAAAATTTATTCATATTATAATAATCAATGAATTAATGATCATGATGTTTAATTAACTGTCTAAGAAAGTAGAATACTTGATGTTTATAATTGTAGTTTTAGAACGCAGTTTACGAAGTCCAAGTTCTTTTTTCTAAAAATTAAAATTTAATACTTAAAACAAATATGAGAATATAAATGAGAAAATACCCAATTGAGTTCTTAACCATTACTATGAAAGACAGATCATCTTTGATATTTAAAATAAATTTAATTTAGTTTATGTCTTTTAATATTATAAGACAACGCGATTTTTATATGAAATCTGCTGCATACATAAAATTTTTTGGTATATAAATTCATATAATTTGGCTCAAGCTAACAAAAATAACCTTTAATTTTGATTGCTTGTAAACAGGTGCTTTCCTAACTTTTGAATAACGTAAACGGTTCTTTTCCTCAATCAAAATCGCAACGCTCAAAATTTAAATAAAGATCAAAATCTCTCAAAAATTTCTGAAAATCATCGCGAAAAGTGAAGGAAGTTGCGAAACTGAACTAAAAAAAATGATGAGAAAATGAAATAAGAAAATAAAGAAGCAGCAGAAGATGAGGAAGAAGAAAGGAAAAATTTTAAATTATGCAGAACTTATCAGCACACATACACCGAAAATTCTTAAACAATACACTCAAATATCTTCGTGTTACATCCAAATATCTTCGTGTTACACTCAAATTTGCTGCAAATACAGAAAAATATTTCCTCTAATACTGCATTTTTTTCTTCTTCTTTTCCTTATTTATTTCTTTCTTTTAGTTGAATAAATGTAAGTTCTCCTCTTCTAAGTAATTTTGTATTATTATGTGTTTTTTTTTTCTTTGTTTGATTTTTTTTATTCTTGTTAAGAGAATAAAACAAGAAAAAACTTGAGAAGATAAAACAAGAAAAAAAGATGAATAAGGAAAAAAAAGATGATGATGATGATGATGATGATGATGATGATGATGATGATGATGATGAAAAAAAAGAAGAAGAAGCAGCAGAAGATAAGGAGGAGGGAGAAGAAGAGTTTTGAATCATACAGAATTTATCAGCACACATACACCGAAAATTCTTAAACAATACACTCAAATATCTTCGTGTTATACCGAAATTTGTTGCAAATATAGAAAAATATTTTCTTTAATGCAAAACTTTTACATTACATTCAATTCAAACCATCAACGATGAACAACAATTTTCACAAACAAAAACAACATTATTCACCTACAAAATCATAAACTACTAATAAAAACATTAACTAGAATCGAACCACACCTCAGCCACTTGATTCGATTAAAAACAATAATCAATTTTGTTCTGGTTCAATTGGTAATATGAACTTAAATTATTCATTATCTTTAACAACGAAATAACTGTTCAAAACTGATTTTAGAGCTTGATTTTAAAAATATAGAGAACAAACGAAGAGAAATACAGAAAATGCAGAGATAGAAGAGAACATAAATCGAAAACGTTGAGAAAATTCGAAAACGGAAACGAAATCCTTTTGAAAAAGATAGTTATATATTTGTGCGTTGAATGAAAAGTTAGTTAAATTAAGAGGCGCGTGAGGTAAATTAGGATAAAATGACTTATATAAACTTTGTATAAAAAAATAACTTGTATATAAAGAATAATTGTTCTTTTATTATTTCTATCATTAATTTGTAATGAAAATTGCTTAACTGGCACTTTTGGGTGATGACACCATGCAGGATGTAGTTTTATAAAATAATAAATATTTTAAGTCATTATAAACACTCGTTAACAATTCTTTAAATTTAATTTGGTTTTTATTTTTAGTGCTTGGTGACTTGAGGGACAAGTAGTAATTTATGGGTAAGTGGCTTGAACGAAACACGAGAAGTCTCGTATGATTTTGCAATAAAGAGGCCTCTTTGATTATTTGGGGAAGATTCTAGACATGCTAAAGTATGAGTTTTGGACTTTTGGTCTTTTTGGATTGGGTGGAAAAGTTTTATAATGACCTTTGGATTAGGCGTTGGACATTGTGAACCATCGATGACTCCAATGTATGTTTGTTTTTCTAGCTTTTTCACTTTTTTCCTTTGTTAGTGGTGAGTGTGACAATTGTGGAGTAAATTATTATTAATATGGTATCCAACAAATTTTAGAGTGATCAAGATAATTTAAAAAAAACATGAAATACAAATTAATTATTAAACTATATTCTTTCAAAAGTAACCCTTTTAAGTTGTTATGTTTGGTATGATTTATTTGTATATCATTTAAATTAATATTATTTTTAATTATAATAATCATTTATCCTTAATAATTATTGTTAGAATCTAATAATTATTTATAAAAAAACATATATATCTTAAAAAAAATTATTAAATAAATTTATTCTTTTTATTCTATTTTTACATTAAAAAATTTTTTGTTCTGTCTTTTTTAATTGTTATTATGTTATTAGATTTGTTAAATAATATTAAAAAAATCTTTAAAAATAGAAATAGCGATGGTAACTTGAATAATTAATTCAATAGAATTAAATTTAAATGAATAAGATGATTCAATCAATTATACAAATAATAACATATTTATAAATATTAATAATAAAAATAGTCTCACTAATGTAAATAATCAATACAATAATTATATAAAAAATAACTAATTACATAATTGCATAATTTTCAAGATCCTATATAGTTGAATCTAATGGATAAATAAAAAAATATTTATATGACAATATCCTAATATTTTAGCATACTATAAATCATATTATAAATTTATATATCATATTATAATTTTAAGTCAACTCTTTAAACACATTATAACATTAACCATCTAAAAAGATACACCAAATTAAAGAATATCACATGGTGACTATCAGGATTAATACACCTCGGCCCCTAACATTTTTAAAAAAAGATTAACAGTAATAAGTTATTAAGTATGATTTAATTTTTTAAAAATTTATTTAGTATTTAATCTAATATAAATAAAAGTTTAGCCTAACCTAAATATTAATAATTTCTAATATCTAAAAAAGTAAGTAACAATATTAAAAAAATCTGAAAAAATATTATTACTAATATTTTTTAATTAAATAAAATGTTTCAAATCCCATAAAGTGGATTTTTTTTCTTGTGAGCATCCTTCTTGATTCATTTGGTATTAATTCTCTCTATTTTAACTATTACAATTGAGAGATCTTTTTTAGCGATGAATATTGTGAAGAATAACTCATAAACAAAATGAAAGGTTAATTTTTTACTAATTGTCTTTTAATTATATTGAAAAGAAAATTGCTGAAAAATTTGACACATATTCTATTATCGATAAATTTTATGATACAAAAAATTGACCACTTCGTTAATAAAAAGTACATACATATTTTTTGTACTTTAAAATATATTTTCTATCGATATATTTTTGTAATACATTTTACATTATATAATTTTTTGTATAATTTTTTAATATTATATATATTATTGGCCCCTCCAGAATAATATTTCTGGATCCGTCCCTATATGGGTCACAACATATACTCTAAATTGTTACGATATTTCAAATAAAAAGAGTATCAATACAGAGAAATCAATGAATATAATTAAAATAAAGAGCAACAAAGAGACATACAAAAAAATAATAATAAAAAGAATCAATAAAAATATTAACATATAAACCACATACACGAACAATGTATATATTAATTGTGAATCACAAAAAAGGACAAAATATATATATATATATATATATAAAGCATGCACTTAATAATAAGTAATTAAAATAAACAAAAAATTTAAAAATATATAAAAAAAATAAAATGTACAAATAAAGATAAAAAAATAAAAAATAAACAAATTATAAAAATTGTACCTTAAACAAAAGAGAGAGAAGGATAGAGGGAAGGAAAGGGAGAAGAGGAGGAGGGAGGGAAGGAGGAAGAAAGAGAGAGAAAAGAGACGAATGAGTAAAAAATATTTGATCTTGTATAAATATATGGTATTGAAAAAAATAAATTAATTAAATTAATTCATATATTTCGTTATTATATTTATTATTTATTAAATAATTTGATATTTACTCCAATTAAATCAAATAATTAATATAATTAACCAAATTAATTAATTGATATAATTAATTAATTATAATTAATTTGCTTTAACGAATTAAATGAAATAAATTAGGAAACCGTTAAGAGCATGCCACATCAGTTCCATCATTAAGTGTAAAAATTCGATTTTTATATAATAGAATAGATAGATAGAATAGATAGATAATAAAGATATTTTCTTAAATTAGTATATTATTTATTAAATATTAATTGTAATATTGTAATATAATTATAATAAAGATATTTTTTTAAAATAAATTTATTTAGAGAAATATAAATTAGTTATTAATAACCGGTGCCATTATCATATAATTATCATATTATTATTATTATTATTATTATTATTATTATTATTATTAAAATGATTAAAAATATTTTTGATTGATAATTGATAAGTAGTTTAATAATACATTAAATATTGATTTTATATAACTATAATAAAGATATTTTCTTAAATTAGTATAATTATGCATTATTATTTAAATGTTAATTATAATGTAATTATAGCCAATAAGTTATAGCTCAACTGGCATAGTCTCCCCATATTCAATTAAGAGGTTGCGGGTTCGAGTCTCTTATCTTTAGTAAAAAAAAATTATACTGTAATTAAAATAAAGATGTTTTTATAAAATAAATTTAGAAAAAAAAATAATATATTTATTTTAGCGAAAAAATAGATTTACGAGAAATCGACACCTTACTTTCATACCTCACTTCCATTAGTCGAAGGAACCAGTTTTAGTATATGAGATAGATAATGCAGGTAGAATTCAAAAAAAGTAAATGGACAAAAACCCTAAATTTGAAAGACTACTAAGGTCAATTAGTCATGTTCATTCAGACTTGTGAGAGAAGCAATATACTAATTACTATATATTGCGAGTGGCTGACACGACGGAAGAGTGAAGACCAAGAACTGAACAACATAATGCACTGTACACACATACACACAAAACACAAAAACTCCCATAACCACTAAGGATTTGACTCCCCCCAATTTCCCTTTCTCTAAACACCGTCTTCTTCTTCTTCGCTCCAGTTTTAGGGTTTTTATTTTTCTTTCTTTCATCATCTTCCTCTCAATGAAGAAAACATTTTACCACCCCAACGCCACCATGCATCACCCTGACTACAACCATCGTCAGCCACCGCCATTTCGCCGCCACTTCTCGAAGCCAATCGATTTTCACCCCAACCACTACCGTCCGCCGGGACCTCCAAATCCCACCGCCTTCCAGGCTCCCAATTTCGTTCTCCACCTCCGCCGCGGCCGCCGCCATCTCCGCCGCGACCTCATAAACTCGATCATCTCCCAGTGCCCTTCCAAACCACAATCTTTCTCAATTTTTCCCTATTCCTCCGACCATAACTACCACCGCTGTTCCTCCTCCACCGTCGATGCAGCGATCCTCAATTTCCTTCAGTGGGTGGACACGCTCAACGCCGTCGCGTATCTCTGGGAAACGCGCCTCGACGGCATGCACGACCTAACTCCGGAGCTGAAGTCCAATGTGATGGTCCCTTCCGACGAGGACGAACTCTATTCTCGGCTACGCGCTGTCTTCGCGCGTCACGTGAAGAGTCTCATGCAAGAAGCGAAGGAATTGAAGCGTTGGGAAGGGGAGAGTGAGCGGTTAACGAAGGAGATCGCGCGTATGGAGCCACAGAAGAACAAACATTATCAAGTTGGGGAATTTTTTCAGATGAATGAGAATAAGAAAAGGTTTGAGGAAGAGAAAAATCTGGTGGAACGGAGGGTGAGGGAATTTCGGTGCGCCATGGAGTGCCTACTGAAGCTTCTAGAAGAGAAGGGTGGTGTTGATGAGGAAAGGAATGAAGGGGTTAATGGTAATTATTATTATGATGATTATGATTATGATGCTGTGTTTAGGTTTGATGGAAGGTTGAATTGGAAGAGGGTTCACAGTATTATCATGAGGGAGCGTCGTAGACTTGAGGAGGGTTTGCCAATTTACGCTTACCGGAGGGATATTCTTCACGACATTCATCATCAGCAGGTATCTTACTCTGGAAATTTCAGAATGAAAAGAAATGCTACATGCACAAAAAAAAAAAAAAATCATCCATCATGTATTTGTGGATAAAAATACTAAACTCATTTTCAATGTGTATTTTGTATTTTAACATTCATTCTATGTTGATTTGGTAGCTAAGAGTTTTTGTTTACATAGCATGATCACAAAAAAGAAAAGAATTTTTAAAATTTTAGTTTGTACTTATGTTTGAGGAGGACTAGGGAAAAAATAGATAAATCATAATGTGTTTACTTTTTTTGTGATTTTAAAATGGCAACTGCAGTTACGGAAGCCTTTTTTGTGCGGAAAATAAAGGAAAGAAAGGAGCGATTTTTGGGGAGCATTGGCTGGTGTAGTCTCCTGTTGCTGTTTAGAATTTTTCGTTTGAGGAAATTACAATCTAAAGTGAACTTGCTATTTAAAAGCGAAACTTTTGCAAATTTCAGTTTTTTATTAAAAGTTCTATACATAATTTTTTATTTTTGAGGCTTATATATCTCTTGTGTTTTGGGGTTACTCTTACTAGTGTTGTGTTTAAACAGATAACGGTATTGGTTGGAGAGACTGGTTCTGGAAAGAGTACTCAGCTGGTACAGTTTCTTGCGGATTCAGGTGTAGGAGCTGCTGAGTCCATTATATGCACCCAACCCCGAAAAATTGCTGCGAGATCATTAGCTCAAAGAGTCCAGGAAGAAAGCAATGGATGTTATGAAGGCAATGCTATCGATAGTTATTCGACATTTTCATCCTTGAATGAGTTTGATTCTAAAATAACATTCATGACAGACCACTGTTTATTGCAGCATTACATGGCTGATAAGAATTTGTCTGGTGTCTCATGCATCATAGTTGATGAGGCTCATGAAAGGAGCTTAAACACTGATCTGTTGTTGGCATTGATCAAGAATTTACTCTCTAGAAGGGTTGAAATGCGGCTTATCATTATGTCTGCCACTGCTGATGCAAAGCAGCTGTCTGAATACTTCTATGGTTGTCGCATTGTTCATGTGCTCGGAAGAAGTTTTCCTGTGGACGTGAAATATGTTCCTTCTGACTATGCAGGACATTCTGAGTCTGGCATTGCCTCTTACGTTTCTGATGTTGTCAGAATGGCAATCGAGATTCACAAAACAGAGGAAGAGGGCACTATTCTTGCATTTTTGACCTCACAGATAGAAGTGGAATGGGCGTGTGACAACTTTGAAGCTGTGTGTGCAGTTGCTTTGCCCTTACATGGGAAACTTTTGCCCGGTGAGCAATTTCATGTTTTCCAGAACTATCCTGGAAAAAGGAAAGTGATATTTGCAACAAATCTTGCTGAGACATCTCTCACAATTCCTGGCGTTAAGTATGTGATAGATTCTGGTTTGATTAAAGATAGTCGATATGATCCTGGCAGTGGGATGAATGTTCTTAAGGTTTGTTGGATTAGCCAAAGCTCTGCTAATCAACGGGCTGGCCGTGCTGGGAGGACTGAACCTGGTCGGTGCTATAGATTGTACTCTGAAGCTGATTATCAGTGCATGGAACAAAATCAAGAACCTGAAATTAGAAGAGTGCATCTTGGTGTTGCAGTTTTGAGGATCCTTGCTTTAGGGGTGAAGAATGTGCAAGAGTTTGATTTTGTTGATGCTCCAAGTCAAAGATCCATTGAGATGGCTATCCAGAATCTAATCCTCTTAGGAGTCATTCAAATGAAGAATAATGTTATTGAATTAACAAATGAAGGTAGGTACCTGGTAAAAATGGGGATCGAACCTAGGCTTGGTAAACTGATTCTTGGCTGTCTTCATCATACACTGGGTAGAGAAGGCATTGTCCTTGCTGCCTTGATGGCTAATGCTAGCAGCATATTCTGCAGAGTTGGTAGTGAAAAGGATAAGCAAAGATCTGATTGTCTTAAAATGCAATTTTGCCATTGTGATGGCGACCTCTTTACCCTTCTTTCTGTGTACAAGGAATGGGAGGGTTTGCCTCGGGAGAGGAGGAACCAGTGGTGTTGGGAAAATAGTATCAATGCCAAATCTATGAGGAGATGCCAAGACACAATTTTAGAGCTAGAATCCTGTCTTGAGCGTGAACTTAACCTTGTTGTTCCCAGTTACTGGCGTTGGACACCCCAAATGCCCTCCGGATGTGATATGTATCTGAAAAGGGTTATACTGTCCTCCCTTCCTGAGAATGTAGCCATGTACTCTGGATGCAAGCAACTTGGTTATGAAGTGGCACAAACTGGGCAACATGTTCAGCTTCATCCATCTTGTTCATTGCTTGTATTTGCTCAGAAACCTAGTTGGGTGGTTTTTAGTGAGCTTCTTTCACATTCTAATCAATATTTGGTCTGTGTAAGTGCTTTTGATTTTGAATCATTGCACAGCCTTGACCCTCCTCCCTTGTTTGATGTGTGCAATATGGAAAAGCGGAAATTGGAAACCAGGACATTGTCTGGTTTTTGTTGTACTCTTCTCAAGAAATTTTGTGGAAAAGCCAACACTAATTTGATTAGTCTTGTGTCACGCATACGGAAAGTTTGTGAGGATGAACGAATTTCTATTGAAGTTAATGTTGACCACAATGACATTCAGTTATATGCGACATCACATGATATGGAAACAGCCGTTCAATATGTAAATGAGGTTTTAGAATGTGAGAAAAAGTGGTTACGTACTGAGTGTATTGAAAAATGTTTGTATCATGGGTCTGGTTTCTCACCTATAGCTTTGTTTGGCTCTGGTGCAGAAATTAAGCATTTAGAACTTGGGAAGCGTTCCCTGAGTGTTGACGTTTGTCACCCAAACACAGATGCAATTGAAGACAAACAGCTCCTGATGTTTTTGGAGAAGAATACCTCAGCAAGTGTCTGTTCTGTCCACAAGTACACATGCACTGGAAGGGATGTTGAGGATAGTGAAAAGTGGGGCAGGATTACATTTCTTTCCCCGGATGCTGCTTTAAGAGCTGCTGAGCTAGATGGTGAAGAGTTTTTTGGCTCTCCTTTGAAAATTTCTCATTCACAAACAGCTTCTGGAGATAAATCATTTTTGTTTCCTGCCGTCAAAGCAAAAATTTTTTGGCCTCGTAGGCTTAGCAAGGGGGTTGCGATAGTTAAATGTGACATAAAGGATGTTGATATCATGTTGAGAGATTTCTATAACCTTTCTATAGGAGGAAGGTATGTACGGTGTGAACCTGGTAGAAAGGATGTGGATAGTGTGGTGATAAGTGGGTTTGACAAGGAGCTCTCAGATGCTGAAATTCTAGATGTAGTAAGAAATGCTACAAGTATAAGGATTTCAGACTTTTTCTTGATTAGAGGAGATGCTGTTGGGAATCCACCAGTCAATGCCTGTGAAGAAGCGCTTCTTAAAGAAATTTCCCCCTTCATGCCCAAGAAAGATCCCCATATTAATTCTTGTCGGGTTCAAGTCTTCCAACCTGAGCCCAGGGATGTATACATGAGAGCTTTAATCACGTTTGATGGAAGACTACATTTAGAGGCAGCGAAAGCTTTAGAGCAAATTGAGGGAAAGGTGTTGCCAGGATGTCTTTCATGGCAGAAGATAAAATGTCAGCGCGTCTTCCATAGCTCGTTGATAGTTCCTCTGCCAGTGTACCGTGTAATTAGGGAAGAATTGGAGAAAATACTTGAAAGCTTCAGTAATTTAAAGGGTATTTCATTATTTTGTATCTTTTCTTCCTTGGATGTTTGTAACCCATCTTTCTATGCCTCTTTTTCACATTCTAAGCATTTTACTCGTAAAGTACACCGCTGCAACTTGATATGTTCTATGCTGATTTTTTTCCCTCAATTCCATTGTTCCATTGTGTTGATAGTTTTTTATTTTTATTATTTTAACCAAAAGGAATGGAGCTTTGGAACAATGGTTTAGTTGCTCCCATAAAGTCACATGTTCAAGTCCTGGAATCAGCTATTGGTTCTTGTGTCTAGGATGCCTACATTATACCCTTGGTGTGCTTCTTCCTAGGACCTTGCATAAGGCGGGATGCTTGTGCACTATATCCAATTTAGTTTTTGTAAAATGTTCTCATCCGTAGATTTGAATATACTTACCTACTTAGATTTCCAGGGTTCTGCCTCAGAAAAGGATGACGACAAAAATGAAGTAGAAATCAGTAGTGCATTTTGATCATTGGTCCGATATGTGCATGTCTATGAATTTGATCATTTGTTCTTTATTAACATTTCAGTGTTTTATCTTTGTGTGCAAGTTAAATCCACTATCATTACTATGTTGCTGAGTTCCTTTAATATTGGTGTATGTTTTTATTTATTTGTTTTACACTATAGTTTGACTGCTGACAGTTATCAGTTTTCTTCTATTAAGGTCTTGAATGTAGACTGGAAAAGACTTCCAATGGTTCCCAGAGATTGAAAATTACAGCAAATGCCACACAGACAGTAGCAGAAGTTCGGAGACCTTTCGAAGAATTATCAAGAGGGAAAAGAATCGACCACGCCAGCCTCACCCCTGCAGTTGTGCAACTCTTGCTCTCGAGAGAGGGCTTTAATCTCAAAAGCTCATTGCAGCAGGAGACAGGAACTTACATTCTTGTTGACAGGTACAACCTGAGTGTCCGTGTGTTTGGGCCCCCAGACAAGGTTTGCTTGGCTCAGCAGAAACTGATTCAGTCCCTACTCTCTTTCCATGAGGCAAAGCAATTGGAAATCCATCTGAGGGGCCGGGATCTACCTCCTGACTTAATGAAGCAGGTGGTGAAGCAATTTGGACCAGATCTTAGTGGGTTGAAAGTGAAGGTACCTGGGGCAGATCTTGTACTAAACATACGCCGCCAGATAATCTATCTTCGTGGCAACAAGGAGTTGAAACAAAAAGTAGAGGAGTTCATTTTTGAGATCGCGCGTTCTAGTCATCGTGCTGTTGCGGGATTGGGCACGGGACCTAGTTGCCCAATTTGCTTGTGTGAGGTTGAGGATGGATATCTGCTTGAAGGTTGTTGTCACTTATTCTGCCGTTCATGCCTGGTGGATCAATGCGAATCTGCTATAAGAAACCAAGGTACTTTCCCGATATGTTGTGCTCGCGAGGGCTGTGGAGATCCCATTCTGGTCACAGATTTAAAGGCCCTCTTACTGGGTGACAAGTTGGAGGAACTTTTCAGGGCTTCTTTGGGATCTTTTGTGGCGTCCAGTGGGGGAACATACAGATTTTGCCCGTCACCTGACTGCCCCTCCGTTTATCGAGTTGCTGATCCTGGGACGGCCGGCGAGCCATTTGTATGCGGGGCATGTTATTCAGAAACTTGTACAAGGTGCCACTTGGAGTATCATCCGTACATATCGTGCGATCAATATCGGGAATTCAAGGACGACCCCGACTCATCGCTGAAGGCATGGTGCAGCGGTAAAGAACATGTTAAGCGGTGCCCATCTTGTGGGTATACAATTGAGAAGGTAGATGGTTGCAACCATATCGAGTGCAAGTGTGGGAAGCATGTGTGCTGGGTTTGCTTGGAATTCTTTGGAAGTAGTGATAATTGCTATGACCATTTGAGAAATATACACATGGCCATCATTTGAGTAATGTTGTAATTTATATACCGAGAATGCCTCATTCTAGTTTGTGCATATTGTAAATTGGCGTAGGAATGTGTACAGCTTACTTTAACTTCTTCGAATGTAAATAATAGTGTTCAGTTACCAGAGCTAAACGGTAGAAGCTTCACTTTCCTTGTTCGTCGGCTTCTGTATAACGTAATAATGATGTCATTTAGCTCTAAAACAGTTCAATTGGACCGTTAGATGGCTTTACCTAAGCAATCTAGAATTACAGTTGAGTAAAGATCTATTTTCTTAGTAGATACTCCTAAACGTTTTCTTAATTTTTCATGTAGTATTTACTATTTAGTAAGATGTTTGAAAATATCTTGGATATTATATCATTACTCTCAACAGGTTTATATGAACACAAACACAGAGCACAACTCTTGTTTGGCATCTGAGAACAGTTTTGAGTAACGCAGAGTGCTAAGATTATTGTTTGGCACATCAGTTTTAAGTATATGAACGCAGATAGGGAATGTGTAAATGTCCAATTTGGTTTTCCAAATTCAAAATGTTCATCAATTAAATCTTTGACTTTCGTAAATGACCAATTTCCTCTCTTAAATTGAAAAATGTGAATTCTCGTTCGTCTCAGTGAATTGCCGTCTTAACAGTGCTGATGTGTACTGTTAATTGCTAACTTAGGCATTCTAACTGTACACTAATGTGGACAAAGATTGAGCATGGTTCAAATTGGTGTCCTGATTTGTTTTCTAATGCCCAAATCAATCCATCTTGAATTATAAAACCTTAACCCCCTATCCCAATTTTCATCATCTCTTCTCTTCTGTTCTTCGTCTTCTTTTATCTGCTGCATGAGAAACCTTTGATCTTCTTGGAGTCCTTTCCCTTCTCTTCATCAACTTCCTCAACATCACCTTCATCCTCCTTCTTTGGTTCATCGTGGTCTTCTCAGTCCAATAACAAATGAATTATGAATGCTTCTTTACAACAAAGATTGAAGAATTTGTATCATTCTCTGGTTCAGCAAGGCGTTAGATGGTAAGTCATCTACACAATCACCTGAATAAGTTTCTTCCTCCTCTCGGATGGCAAAACAGCAAGTGACAATGAACACAAAAGTTTTGATTCCAAGTTTTCATCAAACAAGAGCCACAAGAGCCAAAATTCCAAGCTTTCACGGGAAAAGATGTATTCACTTAAAAGTCGATCCTTTTATTAGGCCATTTTTCTTTGTCTTTTTCAGTTTAATTTTAATTTAGGGTGTAAGAAAACACTATTAGTGCATTTTTTTTTGGCTGAAACCTAGCAAGAAATATACTTGGATTCTCTAATATTCACTTTATAATATTCATTAGTTATTAAGAAATCTGAAATTATCACTTGTTATAAACGAGTTTGGATTAAAGACAATAGAATACATGCAAACACGTGCTAGAATTGAAATGATAGAAAGGTCCCTAGTACTGGTCAAAATATTCATTTGTATAAATAAAATTCAAATAACTTGACAATTACATTGATCAGATAGGCGCTTACACAAAACAAGGCACTAGAGAGTAAACTTGTATTTTGAACTGAGCTATCACTGATGCCTCAATTGCAACATTATACTTGACAATTTCATGCTTTTCGTTGGCTTCCCAGAACTACATTGATGTTGGTGGAGGGATTCAGAGTATCAAAGCTTATGATTTTTTCAAAGCAATATTCAAGTCCAAGCCTTCGAACTTCGAAGTGCCTGAACTACATGACTATGGTTTGCATTTGTAAAAATATGAAAATGGTAAATAAAGAAAACTTCATCATTGTTTATCTATAATTAATTATCTACCTCCTTATACTCATATTACTTTGAACAACAGTACACTGGAAAATAGAGAGAAACTTACCATTTTCCTTCTGAAATTCAGTGAGAGGAAATTGAGAAGGAGCTGTTATTATGTTTCTCAATGATAGCCTTTCAAGAACCATCCAATCAACAATATCAGCAGCCACTCTTTGATATAGCTTCAAGTTTATCACCTTCAGTTGCTTGCACTTTACTATGGCCTGTTTTGACCACAATGATTGTTTAACTGCTTTAGCCTAAAAGCACTCTTTCAGATTGCAGAAAGTGAAACATCACTAATCATTAACCCAAATAAGTTCAACACAAACAATGTAAGATCTTTATACCCAAACTCAAAATGAAATCGACTCACTCTACAATAAGCTAAGCTCAGATCATTAATCCTATGACATCTCTTAAAAGACTTCAACAACAACAACTTCTTCTAAAATGCTTTGGCAATAGCTCAAGTATATGATCTCTAGATTGGGTCTAGTGGAAGTAATCATTTGATTGTTTCATCCGTCAACCACTCGTTGCGAGCCAAACATAGATTCTTCACAGCCAAACCTCTTACCCTAAACATCTTCGTATCATATAGAATACCAAACGTAAAACCATATTCAATACCAAAGAAAACATCAAACTTCTGAACAAATAGAAATCAAAATGGGGCTAAGGTCTCTGTATTACCTGATCCTCCTTGAGGAAGAGGGTGATTTTGGTTCCTCCCACGAGTTGCTTCCGACTGGTATCCCTAGTCACAGTGAATAATCTACCAACCTTCCTTTTTGAAATGTACAGCACACATCAGCACTGTTAAGACGGCAATTTATTTAGGAATGAACGTGAATTCACATTTTTTAATTTAAGGGACGTAATTGGTCATTTACGAAAGTCAGAGACTTAATTGATGCATAGTTTAAATTTTGGGGACCAAATTGGGGATTTAATCAATAGGGAATGCTTAACCGTTGTTTAGAACATTATTTATTGATTCGTGAGTCAAAAATATTTGTTTACTAGTTGCATGTGCAATCATTATATAGAAACAACTTCAATAGAAGTTGGCGAGTTTACAAGAAGTATTTGCAAGCAAGAACAGTGGTCACTCCAATCCCCAAAGTAAGAGCCAAAGCCAGAACAAATTTTACATTTGACCTTTCTCCATCAGAGCCATCTTCCATCGATGATGATCCTATTGTGTCAGCGCAACAATTTACAAGTTTCTTCTCTGGCCACAGCAATCGCAAGTGCAAAACTTGAAGCTCAAGCAATCTCACCTGCTGCCTATACGCGAACAACTGCATAGCCTCCTCCACCAGAGCCACTGAAAGACCATCCCTTTCTTTCCTCAGAACTGCAGCCTTCTTCTCCGCTTCCCTGGCACGAGTCTGCGAAGCTCGCAGGGCCTTCAGAAGTTCAATTTTATCTCTATCATCGCCACCACCGTTTTCACCCCCATAAGTACCATAATGTCTTCCATCCCGTTGTTCTTCCTCTCCTTCTTTACCCACAGCATCACAGGCCCGATTCATCGGAAACACAATGGTCTCATCCGGTCCAACAAAAACCTTGGAAGGTGGGGGAAGATCACAGTTCTGCATAAGGTCAATCCCTGCATATTTGTGATGAGAAGAAACTGTGAAAGCCGTAATAATCTCTTTCCTTGTTCTTTGATCAATCTTCTTTTCTTGGCCCCCCATTAGAAAAAAATCCAATCTTGAAGAAGAGGAGGTTAAAGTGGGGGAAAGGGCAGTTACAGGGTTAATTTTTCTAAAATGTAACTGAAAATGGGAGAGTTTTGGGTATGAAAGGAAGGGGAAAAACATGCAGTTGCGTGGAAGGAAAAAGTAGTTGGGTTTGTGAAGTTGGTTGTTGAGAGGGAAAACTGAAAACTGGAAAAGTGTGAATCAAAAGCGACAGTAATTTTGTTAATTTTAGGAATTTGGATTGCTGTGCAAGTTTGCGTCATATTTTTGAGTTTGAAAAATTCGTTGCTTGCGCGTTTGGTCCATCTCCAATTATATGAAAATTGCAACTTGCCCTCACTCCTTGAAGGAAAAGATTCCTATGTTAATGTCTTGTGAATTACAGAATTTCTTAGATATTTGTATATGTAGTATTGTCAAGTGTATTATATTCAATTATTCACAACTAATGAAAAAAGACATGCGACTATCTTCTTGTCACTGTTGCAATAATTATTATTTTTTTCTATTAATTTGAGATACGCGAATCTTAATTTAGTTTTTAAAGTTTTAATTGTTTAATCTTTAAATTTTATGAACATAATTTATGTTAGTCTCTGAAATAATTTTTAATATATAAATATTAATAAAATGTTGACTTAAATGGTCAAATATTATGCTAAATTCTGTAAAATGATATCAACTTAGTTTTGGTATTCAAATAGCAAAAAAAAAAAAAAATATATCATAAATGATGTTTATTGAATTTTTTTTTCTAAAACAAATAATACAATATCATTTTACGACTATTTGAGTGCCAAAACAAAAATAGTATCATTTTATAAGTTACATCTAATGACTTATATCAGTGCTTTATTAACGTATTTATGTGTCAAAAATTATTCAAAAAATATGTGAATCACACCTGCAAAATTTTAGAATTAAATAAAGATAATTAAAATTTTAAAGATTAAATTAAAATTTATAAATTATTTCAAAAATCAAATTAAATATTAAATCTATTAATTATATAAAAATATGCTTAAGAATCCGAAACTTTCTCTATATTAATGCCACTATGCTTTTCCTTTATTATCGGTAAATACTCCTGTATTTTTTTTTAAACTAGAGGATAAATGACACTCTTTCGTATATTATTATATATATTTGTTTTACACACTTTTAATACATAAAATAATTATATAATTAATCAATCCAACATATTAAAAAGTTGGATAAAAATAAGGTTTTAAAATACATATTAAATATATTTTAAGATGATGTAAGTATTTCTCAAATTTTATAATTGCATAAGAATAAATTCTATGACAAGATACTTATTTAAAAAATTATTCAAATATGATATTTTAGATTAAAATTGTTAGAATATAATTAGGATCAATTAAGATCAATTAGTATTATTTAGTATATCTGAATATTTATTATAGGAGATTACGTCTTTATTATTTCGATTTTCTTAGCACCTATAAATATCATTCTATATTGTATCATTTTAGACAACTTGAATAGACAACTTGAATACTTACAAATCCTTCCTCCAGTTTAGTATATTGTTTATAACATGGTATCAGAGTCATGGTATCTTCCTTGAAGAGGATATGTTGTTTTTCTTGCGGTGAAATCACCGTAGTTTTTGCATTTTTTTTCTATGTCATTCTTCTTTCCCTTTTGTCACTCTTTTTATGCTTTTTCACCTCATCGACTAGCCTACTTTTTCTGTCTTGTGTTTTTTTTAGTCGAATGATCAAACACCATTGTCCTCCGCTGCTTACCTATTCTCATGAAGAAATCATATAGTTTTCACTCTCTTTCGGCAGTTCCGTTTGCGTTCTCTCGTGGCAGTTCTGTCCGCGTTCTCTCATGGCAGTTCTATCTGCGTTCTCTCGTGACAGTTTCGTTTGTGTTCTCTCATGGCAGTTCCGTCTGTGTTTTTTCGTGGCAGTTCTGTCTGCGTTTCGTCTGTGTTTCCTTGTGGTAGTTTCGTCTACGTTTCTTTCTGGCAGTTCCGTCTGCACTTCCTTCAGATAGCGGCAGTTCCGTCTGCGCTTCCTTCAGACTAGCGGCAGTTCCATCTGTACTTTCTTCTGGCAGTTCCGTCTGCACCCGTTTTATCAGTTTTTGTAGTTTTTTTTCTCTTTATTTCATTGTTTTAAATAGGTTTCAAACTCAAATTGTCACTTGAGTTTGAGGGGGGATGTTAGAATATAATTAGGATCAATTAAGATCAATTAGTATTATTTAGTATATTTGAATATTTATTATAGGAGATTACGTCTTTATTATTTCGATTCTCTTAGCACCTATAAATACCCTTCTATATTGGATCATTCTAGACAACTTAAATAAACAACTTGAATACTCACAAATCCTTCCTCCAGTTTAATCTCTTGTTTCTAACATGGTATCAGAGAAATTTATTTCAAAAGTACCATAATAATTTCCTTATCTTATTATATAGAACTTATTACATGAGTTAATTAGAGTTGACGCCAAAAATAATTTGTAGAGTACTAATTGATCAATAAGTTAGTTAGGCAGTTACAATATCTAGTTACAATATCTAGTCAACAATGCTATTAAGTATGTGAAAATTGGTAATTATTATAGGCGAATAGTGTAGTATATAAGTAAAGTTAGTTAGTGGTAATGTATGTGATTTGTTCTTATAAAGTTTATTTTTCATCTTTTTAAAAATTAGTAAAAAAAGTTTGGACAAATTTTCTCTTTTTTTTTCTCTTTTTTTCTTATCTATTTTTTATTCAATATTTCTGTGTTCTTAATTCTCTTCACTCTCAAAACTCATCTTTTTATATGGTGCGGTAAACATAGATAAAAAAATTAAAGGAATCACAAATACTATTGAGAATTTCCTCTCGAACATTGAATAGATCTAAAATTTTCTGAGAATTCGAACCAATGGAGGACATTCCTGCCTCATTTTGTTTAATCAATATCCAAATGATAACACATCTAGTGAACTGGATCAATTAGATGCAAGTGAATCAACCTAGAAATTCAGTTAATTCAGCACTGGATCCAATAAGTCCCTACTTCCTTCATCTTGGAAAAAGCCTAGGAACTCCATTAATTGCAATAGTTCTTAGAATAAGCAACTATCATGCATGGGAGAAAGCGATGCTACGAGTGCTTAGGTCGAACAACAAAATTTAGTTCGTAGATGAATCAATCAAGAAACCAGAAAAAAATGAACAATTGTATGAAGCATGGGAGTGTTGCAACACTTGTGTGACTTCATGGATCAACCGCTCGTTGAGCCTGGAGATTGCGCAGAGTATGTTATGGATAGATTCAGCGAGAGAACTGTAGAAAGAGCTACAATACAAGTATTATCAAAGTGATATTTTTAGAATTGTAGAATTAGGAAAAGAATTGTTTGCTATGAAACAAGGAGATCTTTCAATAACTATGTATTATACAAAATTGAAAGCACTTTAGAAAGAGTTGAACAGTTTTCAACTAATTTCGGTCTGTTCTCAATGTGATGATGATGATGATTGCAAGTGTGTATTGAACATAGTTAGAGGATACAAAGTAAGATCCTGTATAGTGAGGCTCCTTAGGGGTCTGAACAAACAGTTCTCAGCTGTGAGATCTCAAGTAATGTTGAAGAAGTCATTATCTGTGGTAGACAAAATTTTTTCCTTGCTTCTACAATAAGAAAGACAGATGAATGCAAGAAAACTAACAAAAGACAAAATTTGATGGCCAATTCTAATCTTAGAGGAAGAGGCTGGAAGGTACTTAATAACGCAAAGGAAAAGTGATGTTGTATTGATGAATCAGAATTTAATTACAAGGAATTTGGAGCTATATGAGTTGAAAGTATTACTTGAAGACAAGAAAAAGAACAATGAACAATGATTGGGACTAAGAAGAATTAAGTGAAGCAAGGAAAAGGAACGCAGCAAATTCTGATCTTGCGTGAGGACCTGGGTGAGAAGAAGAATTAATTAGAATAGAACAATGAATATTATGTAACCAGAATAGGGAGGAACAGAAGACAGAATAGCACCATACCAGGCTCTAGCTATCTTGCATAATCCTTCCATTTGGTATTTATGATGCGTCTTCTCATGCTTCTACGCACGTCTGCAGAAGATGGGTCAGCAGCCACGTGTCTTTGCTCTGTAACTAACTTCCCTTTGGCAGCATGGTTTGCATTAGAGTGCTCACTCCACCCAATTCTGTTATTCTCTTTCTTACATTACCCTCTCCATTTAGACCAACCTTATCCTCAAGGTTGATAGCAAGGTATAGTCTAATCATGTCTGCAACTGGTTCCCAGGATGTCTCTGCAGTGTCTCCAATTCCCCACTGCATATGGACATGATCTTCTGGTTTTCCATGTTTGAGAATCGTCAGAACTTCTATAACTCGAGAAGGCTCAAGTATAGGACCTTTGGCAGGGAATGGATCCTCTCAATTGTTAAAAAAAATTGAGAGTGTAAAGTGTGATTTTTAACCCTCCATTGCTCTCTCTCTCATATTTATTGTTGGTCCCACTTATAAAACTAATGGTGAAAGATCACACTTTACTCCCTCAATTGTTAAAAAAAAATGGAGAGGATCCATTCCCCCTTTGGCACTAGTCTGTAGAGGCAATGGCAAGTACTGATCAGTGTTATCCCCGCGGAATCTTTTTAACACTGAAATGTGAAACACATTATGAATCTTGGCCTCTAGAGGAAGTTCTAGTCTATATGCCACCGAGCTAAGTTTCTTGATAATGCGAAATGGGCCAAAGTATCTCATACCAAACTTCTGATTTTTTTCTCAAAGCCACTGAGTGTTGGCGGTAGGGTTGTAAACGAACTAGTACCATATCATTCTCTTGAAATTCAACATCTCGACGATTTTTATCAGCAAACGTCTTCATATATTGTTGGGCACGATTGAGGTTGGCCTTAAGTTGTTCCAGCAGTGTGTCCCGCTTGGTTAGCAACTCTTGCAACGAGGATTCATCATCATGAGAGAACTCATATCTAATGAGATTTGGGGGAGCACGACCATATAAAGCCATGTAAGGAGACATTTTGATGCTTATGTGGTAAGAAGTGTTATACCAATACTGGGCCTAAGATAGAATATCAAACCATAACCTAGGATTCTCGAAACAGAAGTAACAAAGGTACATCTCCAATGTCTTGTTCAAGACCTCACTTTGCCCATCCGTTTGTGGATGGTATGCTGAGCTCATGGATAAAGTAGTGCCTTGCGACTTAAATAATCGCTGCCAAAAATGACTCATAAAGACTCGGTCCCTGTCCGAGACAATGGATCTAGGAAAGCGATGGAGTTTAACAACATTCCTGATGAATGCCTCTGCCACGGAGCAGCTATCAAAGTCATGTTTCAACGGTATAAAATGAGTAAATTTTGTCAATCTATCAATGACCACCATAATGACTGTGTACCCATGAGACTGTGGAAGAGCAGTGATGAAATCCATGCAGACAGCCTCCCAAACCTGTGATGGTATTGGGAGAGGTTGAAGCAATCCTGCAGGTAGTTGAGCCTCTGTTTTGGCGCGCTGACAAGTGGAGCAGGAAAGAACATAAGCTCTTATATCTTGTTGCATATTTGGCCAATAAAAAGCAGAACAAATTCATTCCACAGTCTTGGCAATGCCAGAATGACCTCTAATCACGCTATCATGGTATTCGTGCAAAATTACTTGCATCAATGAACTCCCTTTCGGAATTATCAACCTATTTCTCCATAATAGCACCCCATTCTGAACAGAATAGTTGGGGTCTTTCGGTGAGCCTTTCTCACAATTCCCCCGAAGCTCCCTCAGTACGTTGTCATCCTCTATTTCGCTCTTCAATGTATTAAACCATTCCGGTTTTGGGCAAGACCAAGCAGCCATGAAGCTGCGAGAAAGGGCATCAGCAGCAGTGTTCTCCTTACTAGGTTTATATTGAATCTCAAAGTCATACCCCATGAGCTTGTGTATCCACTTTTGCTGGTCAGGGGTGTAGAAGGTCTAATCTCCTAGAGTCTTTAAGCTCTACTTATCTATACATATAATGAATTTCTTCCCCAATAAGTAATGGCGGAACTTGGCTACCGCTTCAATTACTGCATAGAATTCCCGGGCATAAGCTGACTGGTGCTATTTGTTAGTAGATAATTTCTTAGAAAAGAAGGCAATGGGGTGTTTATCTTGCAAAAGAACCACTCTAATTCCCATACTAGAAGCATCAGTTTCCACTATAAAAAGTTGATCGAAGTTGGGAAGAGCTAACACTGGTTCTGAAGTAATTGCCTTCTTTAATGACTCAAAGGCATGAGCAGCAACTGAGCTCCACTGGAAGGCATCTTGCTTTAATAAATCTGTGAGAGGAGATGCAAGAGAAGCGTAGCCTTTGATGAAGCGTCGATAGTAACCTGTTAACCCTAGAAATCCCCGACGTTGTTTGAGGTTCTCAGGTGTTGGCCAAGCTATTACGACCTGAATTTTATCCTTTTCCATGTGCACACCTTTCTCTGTGATGGTGTGGCCCAGATAGTCAATTTTGGACACAGAAAACACGCATTTTGACATCTTGGCAAAAAAGGATTCCTTTTGTAATGTTTGTAACACGATCTCCAAATGTGCTAAGTAATGAGAAGTGGAAGGGCTATAGATCAATATGTCATCGAAGAAGACAAGGACAAACTTTCTCAAGAATGGCTGAAAGATATCATTCATAAGATGTTGGAAGGTGGCTGGTGCATTTGTTAATCCAAATGACATTACTAGCCATTCGTAATGTCCTTGGTGTGTGCGGAATGCGGTCTTGTATCTATCCTCCGGCTTCACCAAAATCTGGTGATAACCTGCTCTGAGATCCAACTTTGAAAAAAATTTTGCTCTAAATAACTCATCCAAAAGTTCATCCACGGTGGGAATGGGAAAGCGATCCTTGACTGTAATATTATTCAAAGAACGGTAGTTAGTACAGAATCTCCAAGAGCCATCCTTCTTTTTTACCAAAAGGATTGGTGATGAAAAAAGGGCTACGGCTAGGCTGAATGATGCCATCCTTAAACATCTCTTGAATCATGAACTCAATTTGAGTCTTATGGTGGTGAGGGTATCGGTACGGTCTAACTCGAATTGGTGCTGCCCCCTCTACCAAGGAAATAAAATGATCATGCAATCTTTGTGGGGGAAGCCCTGTAGGTTGCTGAAATACTATTTGATACTTCTGGAGGAGTTCAGTAAAAGTAGGCCCCATGGTAGGGAAAACGGCAGGGGAGTGGCTGTATTCTGTGCAGGTTGCTGAACTTCCACTGTGAAGGCTTCCTCAATTGCATCAGTGTTGAGAAGACGTCGAATGTGGTGATACTGAGCTTGCTTCGGGGTGGGGTTCTTCTCACCATGCACTGTCACAAACTCACCATTATGCAGGAATCGAAGAAAAGAAGCATCATAGTCCACAATATGCATTTTCAGTTGCTTGAGCCAAGGAGAACCAATCACCAAGTCACCTCCAGCCACATGTAGCACAAAGACATGTGGAATAGTGACTTTGCACCCACTCATTGTGACCTCCAGAGAAGGGATATAACCCTCAACATCCATGATGCCAAAATTTCTCACTGTCACCCTCATACCAAGGGCAGGTTGCACTGGAACGTTCAAGAATTTGGCTATTCGAGGCTGGAGGAAACTATCAGAGCTGCCTCTATCCAATAGAGCTCGAACCTCCAATCCTTGAAGGAGAGCTCTAATTCGGATTGTGGATGAACCAGAGGTACCATGCATGGCATTGTAGGATAGGTGATGGTCAGTTACTTGTTGCTCAAGGGTCTGAAGGAAGGGATCTACTTCCTCTTCAATTGCAGCTTTTTGTTCCCCATCAGGGGCTTCGTCTTCTTCAAGCTGAAATAAAATGAAGTGTCTATTTGGGCATTTATGGAGAGTCGTGTATTTCTCACCGCACCAATAACACAAGCCTTTGGCCCTCTTAGCCTGAATTTCAGCTGAGGATGACCTGCGACTCGGATTCCATAGAGAAGAAGTGGAGGATCGTGGTGATGGCGCTGGTAGTAATGGAGGAGAGCCTGCACGTAGAGAAGGCTTAAGTTGAGTTAGAGCCAATGTCTGAGGGTTAACAGAGCGGAACGAGGCCGGCACCGTAGTGGTAGTCGGGTTGGGTGAGAACTTATCCTCGTATAAACGGGCCAAGCTCACGGCCCTCATCAAGGAAGGCAGGCATTGCGCCTTGACCTCGCGCCTAATATCCTGATGTAACCCGCTAATGAAACAATCCCTCAACGCATCCAGGGGCTCAATGTGGGATCGGTTAGCCAATGCCACACATTCTGCTTAATAATCGGAAACCGTCCCTCGTTGTTGGAGTTTGAAAAGAAGTTCTCTCGGTGATTCAAACAGTGAAGGACCAAACTCAATTTCAATTGATCTCTTCAATTGGGTCCAAGAACAAAAGGAGAATGTACGTTGCGTCATCTAAAACCAGGGAATTGCCATACCTGACATGTGCATTGCAGCTAGACCCACTTGTTCCTCTTCGGGAACCCGAAAGAACTCAAAATATTGATCAACAAAAAAAAATCCAAGCTAAGGCATCAGATCCGTCAAATTTGGCCAAGTCGCAGTTTACCTTCCTGGGTTGCGCAGCTCCGCGCCAAGAATGATCCCCTCTGGAGTTCGCGCCATGATGAGAACCCAAGACAACCGAGCGAGCTTGAGAAGACTCATTAGCGATTTGGGAAATGGAGGCTTGGAGAGACTCGAATTTCAGATCCGTTGCTTCCTTCAATCGAGCACGCTCAAATCTATTATCCTCCATCATCGACTCCATCATCTGGAACAGCTTCTTGATGTCGGCCTCCAAACCCTTCATTTTGGTGTTGTCTGCCATGACAATGAAAGCACCAAATGGAAGGTACTTAATAACGCAAAGGAAAAGTGATGTTGTATTGATGAATTAGAATTTAATTACAAGGAACTTGGAGCTATATGAGTTGAAAGTATTACTTGAAGACAAGAAAAAGAACAATGAACAGTGATTGGACTAAGAAGAATTAAGTGAAGCAAGGAAAAGGAACGCATCAAATTCTGATCTTGCGTGAGGACCTGGGTAAGAAGAAGAATTAATTAGAACAGAACAATGAGTATTATGTAACTAGAATAGGGAGGAACAGAAGATAGAATAGCACCATACTAGGCTTTAGCTATCTTTCATAATCCTTCCATTTGGTATTTATGATGCGTCCTCTCATGCTTCTACGCACGTCTGCAGAAAGTGGGTCAGCAGCCACGTGTTTCTGCTCTATAACTAACTTCCCTTTAGTAGCATGGTTTGCATTAGAGTGCTCACTCCCACCCAATTCTATTATTCTCTTTCTTACAGAGGCCAAGGCAGAACTGGTAGAGGCACATATGAAAAAGGGGACAGGAACTCCAAATACTATATTCATTGTGAAAAAAACAGACACATGATAGACGTCTATTTTAGGAAACATGATTTTTTTTTACCAAATATGTAGAATGAAAACAGGCCTGGCATGATCAACAATGTCACATCTAATGTGAATGATGAAGACATCGGTGACACTTTCCAAAAGGATGGTAACTCAGGCTCCAGTTTATGTTTAAATTCAAGCCAAAGAAAAGCAAAGATTGACCGATTGAACTAAGTACCGTTAGATTTATTAGCAAAATTTCTAATCCTAATCTCACTTCATTTGCCATTCTTTCTTATTTTTGTTTTTCAGTGTTACATCATTCTTTTTTTCTTTTTCCCATTTCTCCATTCTTTATTTTTCTAACAAATTTAATTCTAAATAGGTATCCGATTACCCAAATCAATCCAATCTGAAATTGATAGACTTGAATTGGTTCGGGTCCAGTCACAAAAAATACACTAACATGATCTAATATGCTCTCACTTCAAAAACTCATCAAGTACAATCAAATTTACTAGCGAAATTTCTAATAAAATTTGACAGCAACAAATTTATTGTTAAATTTTTTGTTAGACTAAAACAGATGGTATAAAACTCGTCAGTAATTATTTATTGTCAATTTTTTTTTGAATTTGCCGCTAGTTACAGTTAGATTTTTTCTATAATAAATCTTACAATAATAAAAAAATAATTTTTTTATTTTTTAAAAATGTCTATATACAATGTCGTTACTATAACTTGCTATATCAGAATCAACATATATATTGAGAACCAATATTTAACTCATAATTAATGAAAATTAAATATTATTTTTAATTAAAATAATCAACTACAATGTCAAATAACAAAATAACAAATGTACAAAAAAGGAATGTCAAACAAATAAAACATAACAATATCAAACAAGTCAAAACAAAATTCTATCGACTATGTTTTTTGTTAGAGATATAACTATTAATGTTGCTTTTTCCAGTCAATTTAATTTTTTGAGATGAGTGATTTCATAACATAGTATTAGAGCTTTATATTGACTCTTATTTAAAAGGTAATGTTAAAAATATAACTATTAATATTGCCTTCTCCTATTTTCTGGCCTCCCTCCAAATACCGATGAAATTTAATTGGTTTCAAACTAGTTCATTTTATCCAACATGTATATTTCACAGGTTACTCAATTATGTACTAATGAGTAATACGTTAAATTAGTCCACAAACAATGTTTAATCACACGGTTTATTTCTAAAAATTAGTATATAATTTTTTATTTTGTTAAACATATTAATTTTCACGTCAAATTTTGATAAAAAAAATTAAAAAAATTAGTCCCTATTGTTATTTAACAATAATATGTTAGTCCCTAAAAATTTTTAAAATTTTTAAAGTAATTCCTTTAGACGAATAATTTGATGTGAGGATGATTTATCTAACTAAATAAATATTTAAAAAGTGATTTGGTAATTAAAATTTATTGAAAATTAAAATATCTTATTAAAAATTTTGTAAGAACTGATTTGGAATATTACTATAGATAGATAGCTAGACATATTATCAAGAATTTGCAATTCTTTAATAACTGTTAATAAAACAACAATTTCACATTGAATTATAATTGCATTTTCTTTAAAGGTGATTATATATATATATATATATATATATATATATATATATATGTTAAAAATTAGAATTTTTCAAACACTTCTCTTTTACTTTTTCTTTTTTATTCTTTTTTGTTGTTTTCTTCATTTATTTTACTTTTCTATTTTTTATTTTATTTTATTGTCTTGTATATATGTTTTAGATTGTGTAAGTTTCTTAAAATAAAAAATTTTTATTACAAGATTCTATTTTTATTTTTGTATTGTATTATCTAATAAATTTTGTTGTTGTTTAAAAATGATGTGTTAATTGAAAAAATAAATTGAAATTATTTTTTTATTTTTTGCAATAATTTGAGAATATATATTATGATGAACAACAACGGTATTGAAGTTGATAATTTAAAACAAGATCGTGAAAAATAGTGTTGTAGTTTGATTATATTTTATTTGTGTTTGAATTATAAGTGGATTTTAATTTATCGTTTTTGCTGGGCGTTTAGCGCTAGCAACTCAGAAATGCAAGGAAGTTCTCTGCCCACTAGGGCGCTAAACGCCAAGTAGGGGTGAGTACAGGTCGGTTTGATTCGGATTCATGATAAAATTAGAACCAAACTGATCAAAATATAATTGGTTTGGTTTGGTTTGGATTTGTGTTTTTTTGTACATGTATCCGAACCAAACCAAACCGATTAAGAACGGATTGGTTCGGTTCGGGTAATTGGATACCCGATGACTTTGAAATTCATAAAAAAAAATCAAATTTTTATCTTAAAAATTCAACAAGTACAATAAACATGTAACATCAATAGAAATAATCCAAACATGTTAAACACCAAACACATAAAAAATTAAACTCATTAAAATCCAAACATATTAATAGTGAATAATCTTTGCCTAATAAAAAAGTCATATATATATTTTTTATTTTTTTATTTAATTAATATATGATCCGGTTCGCGGGTTGGTTCGGGTTCCGCACTCCTAGAACCGATACCCGAACCAATCAATAACAAAGACCATCGGTTTGATTCGGGTTGAACCCGATTACCCGTTGGTTCCAGAACCAATTTAATTGGTTCGGTTCGGATTCGGATGGGTAATCGGGTACCCGCTACCCGTGCTCACCCCTAACGCCAAGCTCGGTATTTAGCACCAGCAAGCTAGAATTAAAAGGAGACTTTCTGCCCCCTAGAGCGCTAAACGCCAAGCCTGGCGTTTAACGCCAGCTATGCGGATCAAACTTTACTAAAGGAGCATCTTTAGTTGGATTTGGCTTTTAATTATTATATTTTATTTTGGTTTAGTTATTTTTATTTACAAACAAAATTTTTTAGGTTTAGAATTTATTTTTTATTTTTTATTTTAGTTTCAAATAAAATTAGGTTAGATATAAAAGGAAAAAGATTTGGCCTTTCGGGGGATCTTCTCTCTTACGCACTTTCACATTTTCTGAATCCTAGTTTTCTCTTTGAGTCATGAGCCACTAAAACCTCCATGGTTAAGATTAGAAACTCTGTTTATTTCTATGGATTAACACTATTATCATTCTATTTTAATCAATGTATTGATTCAATTTCAAGGATTACTTTCGTTCTTCATCTTATGAATCTGGGTATATTGAAAGAATAACTCTTGTTTTATATGAATTCTTATTGATTCTTGAAAAAGTTATCTCACTTGAATACTAGCTTGAAAGTAAATTCCTCCTAAACTGCTAATTACTTGGACTTAACAGGATACGTGGCATATAATCCTCTTATATTTAGGTAATTAGGGTCTTTGTGGCTAATAAACTAGAACTGAATATAACCCTCTAATCTATATTAAGAGACTAAGAAATTGGCGGTTGGTTAGGTTAGAGGAGACTAAATCACTAAGGAATTAGGGTTTAGTCAATTACAGTTTGCCATGAAATGAATCTTGCATTATTAAAATAGTTGGTAAGAAAACTTAATCCGGAAGAATAAATAACTCCGAAACCTTAACTATCTTCTCACATACATTTCACAGCCATTCTACTTTTGCTTGTCTCGCTCTTTACTTTAGTATTTTAATGCTTTTGAACCTCAAAACACCATTTTCTTCCTGCCTGACTAAGTGATTAATTCGACTATTATTGCTCAGTTTATCAATCCTCGTGAGATCGACCCTCACTCACCTGAGGTATTACTTGGTACGACCCGGTGCACTTGTCGGTAAGTTTTGGATTGGAAAATCTGCACCAAATTTTTGGCACCGTTGTCGGGGATTGACTGTGACTGACAACTAACCGTTGTTTGATTGCTTAGATTAGGCGTTCTTAGTTTTTAACTTTTATTCAATCTTAGTTTCTGAAATTAAGTTTGGTGTCCCCTTAGTAATTTTATTTTATTTTTCCTGATTAACTTTCTTTTCATTATTTTCGAATTTAGTGGTTTATTTTCTTTGTTGATTTTCAAAATTTTTAGTGTTATTTGTGCAGTTTATCTTATTTTATTTCTTTTACACAGGATACCTCACTGAAAATTCTCTGCACTCTGACATAGAGATTTTTACCTTTTCTTTGTTTTCTATTATTTATGAGCAGGAACAGGAACAAAGAACTTCTTTTAGACTTTGATCCTGAAATTGAGAGAACCTTGGAAAGGCATTTACAGCAAGCTAGGGCTTATAAAGCTGCTGAGAACCTCAGTAACAAGTTTGATAAGAAAGTTGAAGAGTCCACTATGGAGCTCAACAATAACAACAATGCAGTTAATGTCAATGTTGTTAATCCTCCTAATATGCCTGAACAACCGAGGAAAACACTTGTCTCATACGCTGCCTCCACTCCTGATTTTTATGAGAATAGCATTGTTGTATCTCCTGTTGCTGCTAATAACTGAGCTGAAGCCTCAGTTGATCTCTTTGGTGCAGCAGCATTGCCAGTTATACGGACTCCCGTAGAAAAACCCAAACTTGTTCATATCTAATTTCCTGTAAATCTGTGACACTATGAAGAAAAATGGAGTTTATCTTAATGTCTATTCCCATTTGCTATAAGGGACCGAGCTAAATAGTGGTTTGACACTCAGCCCAAGGAGAGCTTGGACACTTGGGATAAGGTGGTTAACAGATTTCTGTCCAAGTTCTTTCTACCTCAGAGGCTGACTAAGCTGAGAATAGACGTTCAAACCTTCTGGCAGAAAGAAGGTGAGTCTCTCTATGAAGCCTGGGAGAGATACAAGTTGATACTCTGGAAGTGTCTCCTTGATATGTTCTCAGACTAGATTCAGTTGCAGATATTCTATGATGGAGTTTCTGAGACCGCCAGAATGTCTCTGGATAATTTTGCAGAGGGTCACTCCACATAAAAAAGACCCTTGAAGAAGCTATGGAGTTGATTGAGATGGTTGCCAATAACCAATATTTGTACTCTTTTGAGAGGACCATAGTGAAGAAGGGAGTTACGGTGTTGGATACCTTGGATGTTATTCTTACCCAGAACAAGGCCATGTGTCAGCAAATTAATGCTATTACACAACGTTTGAGTGGAATGCAAGTCTCAGCCTTTAATGCTCAAGATACTTCCTATGATATGAGTGATGGCTTCCCTCAAGGTGAGACTTATAACTATGGATAGTTTATTTCTGAACAAGTTAAATTCATGGGAAACTCCTCCAGAAATCCCAATAATGATCCCTATTCTAAGACATTTAATCAGAGATGGAGGAATCACCCCAACTTTAGGTGGAGAGACCAATCTTAGAGGCAACCAAACTTCAATAATTCTCAAGGCAGTTTTAATCAGAATAATTTTAACAACTGTCAGTTTCAGGCTTCTCAGCACAACAAGCACCCTCTCAACCTCAAAATACTCTTAACTTGGCTTCTATAGTTGCAGAACTCTCCAAGAATACTTATAGTTTTATGCAGAAAACTAGAGCCTCACTCAGAAACTTGGAGATACAAGTGGGTCAATTGAGCAAACAAGTACTTGAGAGGTCTTCTAACACTCTTCCTAGTGACACAGTACCTAATCCAAGAGAAGAGTGCAAGGCTATCACAGTGGTAAGTGAATTGACGACCAGAGAGGAAGCACAAGTTATTGAGGGACCAGTTGAAAAATAAGCTCCAGAGAAGACTGAGGATATGGTAGCACATGCCCCTCCAAGGCATCCGAATAACCCCTTTCCAGATGATCATGAAAAATATCCGGCACTGCCCAAGGCTCCTGAGTACAAGCCCAAGATGTCATATCCCCAGAAGCTGCAAAAGGAGACCAAGGACAAGCAATTTTCAAAGTTCTTAGAAGTCTTCAGAAAGTTGCAAATCAATATTTCTTTTGCTAAAATTTTGGAGCAAATGCCTCTCTATGTCAAGTTCATGAAGGATTTACTCTCCAAGAAGAAGACTTTAAGGGGAGATGAAACTGTAGTCCTGACCAAGAAATGCAATGCCATAATTCAGAGCAAACTGCCAAAGAAGATGCCAGATCCAAGGAGCTTTCAGATTCCATGCACTATTGGAAGCACAATCTTTGACAAAGCCCTATGTGATCTTGGTGCAAGTATCAATTTAATGCTCTTATCTGTGATGAAGAAGCTGCAAATTCAAGAGGTACAACCAACAAGAATAGCATTACAAATGGCAGACAAGTCTTTGAAACATGCACATGGAATGGTGGAGAATGTCTTGGTCAAGGTGGGGGAATTCTTCTTCCCAGTAGATTTCGTGATCCTTGAGATGGGAGAGGATGAAAATGTCTCTATCATCTTAGGAAGACCATTCCTAGCCACTGGAAGAGCTCTGATCGATGTGGAAAAGGGTGAATTTGTTTTGAGGGTGCATGAGGAGCTTTTGATCTTCAAGGTTTTTGGATCCATGCAACACTCAAGTGAAAGAAACAATTGGATGAAGAAGGATTCCACTAACCCAAATCTCAAAGGATCCATGAATGAAGTGAAGTAGAGTTTACAGCTCAAGCCTCCTTTGGTGGAAATTAATACAATCCCTCCTGACATCAAAATTAAGTTGGGTGTTGGGTGTGCATCATCTACCAAGGAGAAAGGTCCCAAGAAGAAAATACCCAAGGGATGAAAAACAAGAAGATCCCTACTGAAGATTTCTCACTAGGAGTGAAAGTGGTGTTGACTAAAAGCCTAATCTTGTCTCATACTGTGAACATGATCCTCTCTCTTAAGCATATTGAGTTAAACTATAAGAACACCGGAAAAAGATTCATAGTGAGAGATGAGGAGCTAAAGCACTATGATCAACCCTCATCTTAGCAGAGTTGATCGTCAAGCTAGTGACAGTAAAGAAGCGCTTGTTGGAAGGCAACCCAACTCTGAGTATCCTTTGATTTTGTTTTCTGTTTAATTTTTATTTATTTATGACTTTTATTCATAGTTTTCCTTGGTTTACTTATGTTTGTAGTCATGCAAAGTGTTTAGAATAGGAACAGGAGGACTCTGGAAGAGAAACAGAATACCCTGGGGAGTATTTTACTCGAGTGCTCTGGAGCTAAACACTAGGATGAGCGTTCAGCCCCAGAGATGGCACAATTATCAAGAAGCTCTCTGATGGCTGACGTTAAACGCCAGGCTAGGCGTTTAGCACTGAGGAACATGCGAATCGAGGTGAAATTACGACGATTTGGGTGCTTAATGCCAAGTTAGGCGTTTAGCACTTGAATTGGTAGCTAGGGTGTTGGCCCTAGATAGCACAAAATCCAAGGAGCACATGCCTCATAGGGTGCTAAACGCCAGGCCTCGTCCTTAATTTCAAAAAAAACTTGAGGTGGTGGCGCTAAATGTTGGAGCTGGCATTTAGCACCAGCAACGCAGAATTGAATTTGAAGAAAGAGGTTTGAACATTAAAATCGGTAAAACCAGTGGGTCTCACCCCACTTGACCGTTCAAACCACAACCCCCTACTCCCTCTTTCCCCTTGCCCACCTTCCCATCCCTATTCCATCCCCCTTTTACCAACCACCCTTCCCATCACCCTATCATATCCCAGCAATCCCACCAAATCTCTCTTCCCCATACCCCAACCGTTATCCCCTCCCCATTCCATTCAATCCCATTTTTATTTACCCCATCCTCTCCCTCATACCCGAACCCCCTCCCTACCTATATATATATATATATATATATATATATATATATATATATATATATATATATATATATATATATATATATATATATATATATATATACACGCTCTTTCCTATCGTTTTACCATACAACAATTTACCCAATTCACTTGCATCCAATTCCTCCCGTTTTGTTCCTTTCTTAACCGAAGACACCCCCTCTCTCCTTCCACATATTTTTTATTTATTTCACTTCTCACCACACCCTCCCCTCATACATGCATCCCCCTTCCTTGCCCGCACCTTTCTCTTTTTCACCACCTTTATCTTTCCTTTTACCCTTTATTTACTTTTTCTTGTCTTCTTCTTCTTTGCTTGGGGATGAGCAACAACTTTAAGTTTGGTGTTGGGACACTCCGCTTCTATTTCTATCATTTTTCATATGACACCAAAAACTAGAGAATCCTCTTCAAGGAAGAGAAAGGAGAAGGCTCCTGTAACCGGTCCATTTGACATTAATTGGTTTAGTTCCAAGACCCATGAGGATCAATTTAATGAGGTTGTGAGCAAAAAGAAGTGATCCCGGAGGTCTAATTTGAACTTGCAGCCGGATGAGTATCTGGAGATCTGGAAACAAATTTTGAGGAGGGGTTGGAAAGTTCTATGCAACCCTGTGACTGATGTGGGTGTTCTGATAGTCAGGTAGTTCTATGCCAATGCTTGGGTGAATTACAAGCATGTCAAGGGTGTGAACCCCGACCCAATGAACTGGCGCACTATTGTCTGAGGGAAGATCTTAGAGTTTGGTCCAGAGAGAGTGAGGGATATACTTCAGCTGTCAACATCCAGAGATCACCCTCACTCTTACACTAGGAGGGTCAATACTGATCAGAGACTGGACCTGATCCTCACTGACATATGCCTCCCCGGAGCACAGTAGAGGCGTGATTCTAAGGGGAAACCATACCAGTTGGGAAGGGATGATCTGAAGCCGGTTGCTCAGAGTGGTTGGAGTTTATTCAGTACCCCATCATTCCTACGAGTAACCGGTCCGAGGTTACTATTGACTGAGCTATAATGATTCACTGCATCATGCTAGGTAATGAGGTGGAGATGCATCGTGTGATCCTGCAGGAGTTATACAGCATAGCAGCGAAGGCCTCCACCTCTGCTAGACTAGCCTTCCCTCATCTCATCTTCCGCCTGTGTGTGGCTGCTCGCGTCTGCAATGACCGAGACACCCCAATTGACGTTGATAGGCCGATCACTAGGAGGGGTATAGAGTATGCCAAAGAGCTTGGACGAGCACCGCCTCAAGAGCCAGTTCTCCTACTCAATAGGAGCAGGCTGAGAGGATATTATTTTCCTCCTCGTGATTATTGGGATCAGTTGACTACATCTATTGGGCAACTGACATCATCAGTCGATCAGCTGAGGATAGAGCATCAGGATTACTCTGCCTTCCTCCATCAGCTAGTGGAGGAACAGTAGAGCCAGGTGTGAGAGTTGGAGGAGCTAAGGCACTGGAGAGGATTCCTAGGAGGGAGCAGCCACCGGGAATGAGGTGGTTGAGTTTCATTATCTACTGCTTTACTTGTTTCCTATTTTTTAGTACTATATCTTGTTTTCTGTTATCTGTTTGAAGCCTTTGCATGATTATTAGTAGTATTTTATTGTTTTTCTAGCTTAGTTATTTAATTTGATCTTTTATGTTTATTTTGAAAAATGTCTAATGTATTGCTCACTGAGTTTGAAAAATCAAAAGAAAAAGAAAAGAAGTAGTAAAATACATGAGACTTGAGTTATATATTCTGAGTTGTTCTAGTTACTTTGATATGGTGGTATTTGACGGAGAAAAATTGTCGGTAAAGATTTTCACAAAAAATATCACGTTGCAAGTATAGTTCTAAACCAACAAATTATCCTCGGTCAATGTTTAAATTGTTTGTCATAAATACAAACCTAATAAAATTAACCGAAGTATTTAAACCTCGGGTTGTCTCTCAAGAAAATGCAGAAAAGTGTAGTTTATTATTGGTATGGGAAAGTATATTTTTGGTATTTTTGAAATAAGAAACAAGAAAGTAAAATGGCGAGAAAATAAACTAATAACTAAGAAAGTTCTTAGCAAGGAACGAGAATTAGAAGTCCTATCCTCATTATCATCGTCAATTATGATGGTAAATGTGAATTGCCTTCACTTAGTTAACCTCTAACCAATGAAGGAAGGTCAAGTGTATACAATCAACTTGAGTTCACAAGTCCTAGTCAATCCATAGTGAGAGACTAGATTTGGTGAAGCTCAAGCTAACCGACAATCGTCAATTACCAATCAACAAGAGAATTTTGATAACTCAAGAGTCTCTAATTAATCCATCCAAGTCAAGAACATAAAAATCTAATTTAAAATCTAACCAAGCATTTTATCAAACACTTGGAAGGCATAAATTAAAAGCATAGAAAACTAACAAGACATATCAAAATCTAAGACTAACAATTGCAAGAGAAAATAATAACAAATTAAAGGAAGCAATCATAAACATGAAAACATAAATTTCATTAATATGGATTAAAGGAAACAAGAAGAATTCATAAATTAAATTGGCAACATAAAGAAATCAACAAGAGAATTAGATAAACTAAAGTACTAGAACAAATAAAAGTAGAAGAAAACTAAATTAAAGTAAGGTAGAAATCTGAATTTGAGAAGGAACAAGACTAAAAATCCTAAAACCTAGAGAGAGGAGAGAGCCTCTCTCTCTCTCTAGAAACTTACATCTAAAACCTAAAAATTGTGAATAGTGAAAAGTGAATGATTGATTGATTCTGCTCCACTCCCAGCCTCTAATCTGTATTTTCGGGCCTAAAACGGGGTCAAAAGTAGCCCAAAAATTACCCCCAGCATTTTCTGTAAATTGCAGCACGTGACGCTTGTCACGCGTACGCGTCACTGAACGAATTCCTGGTCATGCGTACGCATCATCCACGCGTACGCGTCGTCCATGCGTGCGCATCGCTACCAGATTCTGAAATCCTTAATTTCTTGTGTTCCTTCCACTTTTGCGTGCTTCTTTTCCATCCTCTAAGCCATTCCTGCACTATAAACCCTAAAAATAATTAACAAACATATCATGGCATTGAATGGTAATAAGAGAGGATTAAAATTAGCAAATTTAAGACCAAAGAAGCATGTTTTCAATCATAGCACAAAATTAGGAAGGAAACTTAAAAACATGCAATTTATATGGATAAGTGTGAGAATAGTTGATAAAATCCACTCAATTCAGTATAAAATAAATCATAAAATAGTGATTTATCAATCTCCCCACACTTAAACATTAGCATGTCCTCATGCTAAACTCAAGAGAAGCTATAAAGGATGTGAAGAGGAATGGTAGAATTTATAAAATACAACCTATCTATATGAATGCAACTAAATGCAAAATGCTTCTACCTACTTGATTAAATGTAAATAAATCTTCCAAAGGCAAATATAAGCTAGATTCTACTAATTCAAATCATAAAATGAAGTACAAATAGACTTGCAAAAGAAGATGGCTCATGAATGCTGGGAACAAAGAATCGAGCATCGAACCCTCATTGGAAGTGTATACACTCTAATCACTTTAGTGTTTGAGGGTCGATTCTCTCGGTTCTCTACTAATCTTGCTTTCTAAGACTTGCTCTTCTTCTACCAATCAACAAAAATTTAATGCACAAATACACATATCAAGAGGTCTTTTCAAGGGTTGTAATAGGGTTAGGGTCAAGGTAGGATTGTATTTGGTTAAGTGGACTAAAATTCGAATCCTTGTTAACCTAAAATTTCCACCTAATCTAAGACATTCCATATAATTACAATGCAACTCCTAACTACCCATTGACTATTTTTTTTCACAAATTCATGCATCCGAATTTTGAGTACAGTACATATGCATTGCTATCACCATTTACTTTGGGGCATTTTGTCCCCTTTTATTATTTGCTCTTTTTCTTTTCTTTTCCTCTTTTTTTTCTTTTTCTTTTTCTTTTATTTTATTTTTCTCAATGCATATGATTAAGGTATTGAATGCAAAAATATATGCTCAACTATTTTTTCCACATTCTTGCCAAAAATATACAATACCCAATTTCTAAACCAAATGTTTCCAAACCCAATTTCTCCACACTTAAATCATGAGCACTCTCACTAGTCTAAGCTAACTAAGAATTTAAATTAGGGACATTTATTGCTTTCCGCTTAGAGTTAATGATGTGCTAAAATATGAATAAATGGGGGTAAAATAGGCTCAACATTGGGTTGCAAAGGGTAATGAAAGGGTAAGGCCATATGGGTATGTGAGCTATAGTGAAACAAAGGCCTCAATCACATAAGTGCATGCATACATCAAACAATGAAAATATAGAATCAAGCAAGATAAAGATCACAATTAAAGAGAGAACAACACACACCATGATAAAACATTAGTTGATAAGATGCAACCAATCAAATAGGTTCAAAATCTCACTGGTTTTGTGTGTTCAAGCTCTAAACCATGTTCCAAAATAAATTTCTTCAAGCAAGTTTAACAAAAATTTTAATTCAAATTAGTGAAATACTCTGAAAAGTTTCTTGGAAAGGAATTCATCACTTCAACTAAGTAGTACATAAATGCAAGCAACTAACTACACATGCAATCTATTATGCAATGCAACAACGAACTAACAAAGAAAAGTAAGAATTGGTGTTGGGAAAAGGAATTGTTACCCATGGAAGTCGGTATCGACCTCCCCACCCTTAAAGATTGCACCGTCCTCGGTGCCTGCAAAGACGTGCAAGTGGACGGGTTGCTACAACTGATGTGCTTTCTCCAAAGATTGTGTGGCGGGATTTGTTTGTCGCCCCATTTAGAAGTTTTACGTTTCCCTTCTTGGTGGCCATCCTGAAAGAAGAGAAGGAAGAAGAATAACCCACAAACAAAGATATGCGAACAAATAAAATATGGGTGGGCTAATGCCAAATAATAATGAGGTTCTCAACTACATGGTAGCTACAACATGCAAGTGAGAAAATAATATAGGAGAATGACATATCAATAATGCAAGAATTGCAACAATGAGGGAGAGAGAGTGGGTTATGATAGACAATATAAGTTCATATCAATACAAAAGGAAAATAAGTGTCATAAAAGATTAGCATTGACCTATAAATAATATCACCCAACAATATAAAATAAGCCACTAAGCACCAAAATAATGCAAGAATATTCAACAGGTGAGGAAGAAAATTTAACACCAATTGTTAAAATAACAAATATAGAAAAGAAAAGGAAAACAAACAACAGAATTAAAATTCAACGAATGCAAGTATGCAAATGTAATAAGTAAAGGACAAGAAAGATAAGAAAAACGAGAAGGAAAATTTTGAAAAGTGAGATAAGAATAAAGTAAGAAAGGAAGAAGAAAAGGAAGAAGAAAGGAAAGAGGAAATAATAAGAAAGGAGAGAAGAAAGAGGAAGAAAGGAAAAGAAGAAGCGACGTGTAAGGGTCGTCCACGCGCACACGTGGGTTGCAAAATAAAGAGGTGACACGTACGCGTGGGTGTGGATTGTGCTCCTCGCACAACACTCGCATAGTTCTCGGGTTTTTGTACCAGGGATGGCAGCATGAAGATACGACACGTGCGCGTCGTCCACGCTCACGCGTGGGAGAAAAAAATGCAATTGACGCGTACGCGTGGGTTGGGTTGTGCGCCTAGCACCCCACCCGCATCGTTCCAGCACAACTCTCTGGTTTTTTTAGACCAGAGAGCAAAATTGGCATCGACGCATACGTGTAGCCCATGTGCACGCGTGGGTTGCCATTTCTTTTTTAGAATCTTATATAATAAACTAACAAGTTTAAACACAACTTAAACTAAATAAACCTAATTAAAATTGCAAATTCAACTTATTACCAATATGGATGAAGGAAAATTAGAAAGAATTTACCATGGTGGGGTGTCTCCCACCGAGCACTTTTAGTTAAAGTCCTTAAGTTGGACATTTAGTGAGCTCCTTGTCATGGTGGCTTGTACTTGAACTCATCTTGAAACTTCCACCAACGCTTGGACTTCCAATAAGCTCCAACATTTCCAAGTGAATTCACCAAGCCTTGATGAAGTTCTTCACAAACTTTGAGCTCCCAAAGTTGATCCTCTTGTATACCGGGATCCCAAATTTTGTTTCTACACCCGTCTTTAAGTCGATCATCATTGTTCAAACCGGGTGGTAAGCAATCCGAATTCTCAATGCAGTACCAAACCCTTCTCTTAGATCCAACCAATTGATCACTAGTCCAACCCTTGCATCTAGCTCTTGAAATATCAACCTTGATGAGTCTTGATTTGTAACTCCAACCACTAAATATCCTTCTCTTACGCTTCATTCCACAAAACCTCCTAAGTTGGCCATCCGTTTCAAGCATACCATACTCAAGTGGGACAATAAAGCTAATAGAGATAAGTTTTACTCACTCAAATGAAGGATTAGATGGCAACCTAGGTAGAGAAGTCTCCAACGATCTTGACAAAGCATATTCAACTCCCGTCCAACCTTGCCGAAGGACTTCCGCCTTTTGAAAAGATTCTTCACTTTCAAGCTCTTCCTCACCAAATTCATCCAACTCTTCTCCGTTACTCAAATTATAACTCTGAGGTTGAGAGAAATCTACCTCAATGTTGCTTTTAATTTTATCGGGAGAAGGCTCTTCAAACTCAAGGGGTTCACTTGTGGATGCAAATTCATTACTAGGATGGCTTGATTCATGATCATCATCACCAAGGGAACTTGCTTCTTGATCTATCCCGTCCAATTCTTCATAGGGAATATGCCTTGGAGGTTATGCACTACCATCCTCAACATTAAATTCAAGCTTCTTGGAGGAATACTCTACAACTATAGATTCCCATGGAGGTTCAACATCTCCTAACTCTTCGACCACTTCTTCCTCTTCAACAATTACGGCTTCCTCCAATTGTTCCAATACAAAGTCACATTTCTCACTTTCCACCAGAGTTCCTAGTCTCTCTTTCATGCTACGTTCTTCATTAGATTTTCCACATGCAGCCATGGGATACTTTGAGTGTCGAAGTGCAGGGAAGCTAAATTATCTACTACCTCGGTCAAGGTAGCTATAAACTCTAGTGTCATCTGTTGCATCTCTCTTTGCCCTTGAAGAAGAACACCAAGGGTGTCATCCATTGGAGAGTGGAGTGGATATGAGGGTTCATTGCTTGGGAGGAAGGGTTCATGATAGGAAGGTGGTTCATCTTGATAAGGATATGGCGGTTCAACACTCTACATCTTTTTCACTTGTTGAACAACACACTCCAATCCCTTGTTCTCAAGTTGAGATTCTAAGATCTCCTTCAGGCTCCGCTCTTCAGTTGACTTTCCATATTCATCTGTGGAAATGTTTTGTTTGTTGCATGAGTCCCATGGGTCGATGGTGGCTCTCGTTTTGGCAATGTTAGCCATGAGAGTTTCGTGTGCTTTTCGGCCTTTCTCTCGCTCCATTTGATGAATGGTTGCTTGAAGTCGATCCATTGCTTCCTTAAAATGATCCCGTGGTTCTTGTTCCACTTGGCTAACATAATTAGGATCATATTGCTCTTGGATTGATGGATGTGGACATTCCCCTATGGAGGGTTATCGTGGAAAGAAAAATTCATTTTGTGGTTGAAAGTTCGCATACACTGGAGGTGGTGTATATTGAGGTGGTGGTTCTTGGGAGTAATTGGATTGGAATTGGGGTGGCTCTATGTATGGGTCATTTGGCTCATAAGGTGGTTGGTATGGTGGATATGAGTTTGGGTCATATTGAAGTGTTTGATTGTAGGGGGCTTGTGAGTATGGTGGTTCAAAACTATGTTGAGGAGGGGGTTCATAGGCATATGGCGGTGGTTGTTGGTAGTCACAACGAGGTCCACCATATCCATTGTCTTGGTATGCATCAAGGAATGACTCTTGCTCGTAGTACATTGGAGAGGGTTGTTACCATGGAGGTTGTCCATAAGCTTGAGGCTCCTCCCACCTTTGATTGTCCCATCCTTGATGCATGTTATCATTGTAGCTTCCATTCCCTACAACATAATTTGAACCAAACTCATAGCCAAAGGGGTGAGGATTCATAGTAACAAAAGTAAATAAAAACAAAAACTAATAAAAAAGTAATGAAAATAAACTCCTAAAACTAGCAACAACTAACAAAGAAACAAAAGGCAAACATATTCACAATATTCACAATAACCAATAATAAGGCACACATTTGCAATTCCCCGGCAACGGCGCCAAAAACATGACGGAGAAAAATTGTCGGTAAAGATTTTCACAAAAATATCGCGTTGCAAGTATAGTTCTAAACCAAAAAATTATCCTCGGCCAATGTTTAAATTGTTTGTCACAAATACAAACCCAATAAAATTAACCGAAGTATTTAAACCTCGGGTCGTCTCTCAAGGAATTGCAGGAAACTGTAGTTTATTATTGGTTATGGGAAAGTATATTTTTGGTGTTTTTGAAATAAGAAACAAGAAAGTAAAATGGCGAGAAAATAAACTAATAACTAAGAAAGCTCTTAGCAAGAAAAGAGAATTAGAAGTCATATCCTCATTATCATCGTCAATTGTGATGGTAAATGTGAATTGCTTTCACTTAGTTAACCTCTAACCAATGGAGGAAGGTCAAGTGCATACAATCAACTTGAGTTCACAAGTTTTAGTTAACCTATAGTGAGAGACTAGATTTGGTGAAGCTCAAGCTAAACGACAATCTTCAATTACCAATCAACAAGAGAATTTTGATAACTCAAGAGTCTCTAATCAATCCATCCAAGTCAAGAACATAAAAATCTAATTTAAAATCCAACCAAGCATTTTATCAAACACTTGGAAGGCATAAAATAAAAGAATAGAAAATCAACAAGACATAGCAAAATCTAAGACTAACAATTGCAAGAGAAAACAATAACAAATTAAAGGAAGCAATCATAAACATGAAAACATAAATTGCATTAATATGGATTAAAGGAAACAAGAAGAATTCATAAACTAAATTGGCAACATGAAGAAATCAACAAGAGAAGTAGATAAACTAAAGTACTAGAATAAATAAAAGTAGAAGAAAACTAAATTAAAGTAAGGTAGAAATCTGAATTTGAGAAGGAACAAGACTAAAAACCCTAAAATTTAGAGAGAGGCTAGAGATCCTCTCTCTCTAGAAACCTACATCTAAAACCTAAAAATTGTGAATAGTGAAAAGTGAATGATTGATTGATTCTGCTCCACTCCCAGCCTGTAATCTGTATTTTCGGGCCTGAAACGGGGTCAAAAGCAGCCCAGAAATTGCCCCTAGCGTTTTCTATAAATTGCAGCACGTGACTCTCGTCACGCGTATGCATCAGCCACGCGTACGCGTTGCTGAACGAATTCCTGGTCACGTGCCGTGTCATCCACACGTACGCGTTGATTGCCTGCTACACCGGTCACGCGTACGTATCGTCCATGCGTGCGTGTCGCTACCAGATTCTGAAATCCTTAATTTCTTGTGTTCCTTCCACTTTTGCATCATTCTTTTCCATCCTCTAAGCCATTCATGCCCTATAAACCCTGAAAACACTTAACAAATATATCACGGCATCGAATGGTAATAAGAGAGGATTAACTTTAGCAAATTTAAGGCCAAAGAAGCATGTTTTCAATCGTAGCACAAAATTAGAAAGGAAACTTAAAAACATGCAATTTATATGGATAAGTGTGAAAATAGTTGATAAAATCCACTCAATTCAGTACAAAATAAATCATAAAATAGTGGTTTATCAGTATTATCTATGATTCTGACTGTATGAATTGAATAGTACATAATTGATATTGAAGTTTTGAATGTTGATTCTTGAGGTACAGGAACTTAGATAAATATTATGGATTCTCTAAATTGAGTAAGAAATTAATCCTTGAAGAAAAATAAACAGCAAAAAAAAGAAAATAAAATAAAAAGTAGGGTCCAAGGTTCTGAGCATTAATGGTTAGGAATGTCAAATATAATTAAAAGCTCAAAGAGTTGTTTTTCTATCATATGCTTGTGGTCTGAATGTGTCAAGTAACCCTTGAGACAGAGTACTAAGAGTTGAGACCAAGTGCAATTGCAGAGTATGCCAAAGGCTCTGAGCACCACTGACTGAGAGAAATTAAAAGAAAAAAAAATAGAACTCAAAGAGTTCCCCAGTTAAGTGCTTGTGGTGTTTTTGTGTCAAGTTAAGCTTGAGACAAAACATTTAGAGTCACGGCTAGACTCAAGGTGTTAAGCACCAAAGAAAAGATAAGAAAAAATTGTGTTCAAAGATTAATCAGAGCTTAAAGAAAGAGAATCCACAATATGATCCGAGTTCTATTTCTGAAGGATATCAATATTTCTGAGCTTCAAAGGATAGTGAGATGCCAAACCTATTCAGAATCACAGTGTCATTAACCCCACTCAGTAATTGGATAGGAGCTTAAATAAACACTCAAGTCTTAGGCAATTTTTCTTCATAGTTCTATATTATTTTGAGTTGCTTGAGGACAAGCAACAGTTCAAGTTTGGTGTTGTGATGCGTGAGCATCTTTTCTTTATTTTCTGTTTATTTTAAGTTAGAATATAATGAGTTTTAATTTTATTTTAGTGTTTGAAATCTCTTTGGATGCTACTTTGAGTTGCTTTGGTGTTTTAATCATTTCAGGTGAAGTTTGAATCAGTTTGGCTGAGTTCGTGTGCAAGAAAAGAGAAGAAAAATGAATCTACCATGCTGGCGCTAAACGCGGACCTGGGCGTTTAGCGCCAGCAACTCAAAAACGCAAGGAAGCTCTCTGCCCACTAGGGCACTAAACGCCAAGCCCAGCATTTAACACCAGCAAGCCAGTATTGAAAGGAGACTTTCTGCCCCTAGGGCGCTAAACGCCAAGCCTGGTGTTTAGCGCCAGCTAAGCGGATCAAGCTTTACCAAAGGAGCATCTTTAGTTGGATTTGGCTTTTAATTGTTATATTTTATTTTATTTTAGTTATTTTTATTTACAAACAAAATATTTTAGGTTTAGAATTTATTATTTTATTATTTTATTTTAGTTTCAAATAAAACTAGGTTAGATAAGGGAAAAGATTTAGCCCTTCGGGGGATCTTTTCTCTTACACACTTTCACATTTTTTGAATCCTAGTTTTCTCTTTGAGTCATGAGCCACTAAACCTCCTTGGTTAAGGTTAGAAGCTCTGTTTATTTCTATGGATTAGCATTATTATCATTCTATTTTAATCAATGTATTGATTCAATTTCAAGGATTACTTTCGTTCTTCATCTTATGAATCTGGATATATTGAAAGAATAACCCTTATTCTATATGAATTCTTGTTAATTCTTGAAAAAGTTATCTCACTTGAATACTAGCTTGAAAGTAAATTCCTCCTAAACTGCTAATTATTTGGACTTAACGAGATACGTGACATATAATCCTCTTATATTTAGGTAATTAGGGTTTTTGTGGCCAATAAACTAGAATTAAACCTAAGTGACCAAGGAATTGGCGGTTGATTAGGTTAGAGGAGACTAAATCACTAAGGAATTAGGGTTTAGTCAATTACAGTTTGCCATGAAATGAATCTTGCATGATTAAAATAGTTGGTAAGAAAACTTAATCCAGAAGAATAAATAACTCTGAAACCTTAACTATCTTCTCAGATACATTTCACACCGATTCTACTATTTGCTTGTCTCACTTTCTGCGTTAGTATTTTAATGCTTTTGAATCTCAAAACACCATTTTCTGCCTGTCTGACTAAGTGATTCATTCGACTATTGTTGCTCAGTCCATTAATTCTCGTGGGATCGACCCTCACTCACTTGAGGTATTACTTGGTATGACTCGGTGCACTTACCGGTAAGTTGTGGATTGGAAAATCCGCACCAAAGCGCCATAAGGGAGATCCTCATTTCCATAAGCTTCACTATCAAGGTATCCCACCAAGGATGTCTCAGACTCTTAATGGCTGCTTCATTAATCACAACATTGTATATTCCAGCTACCTTCTCTACTCTTATGTCTGATCTATTTTCTTTTTCTTTCTGGTTTGTTCCTTCATCCCTCTTTCCATTCTCTTCCATTTCTTCTTCAGAACTATCCGACTCTGAGAAGTTGTCATCTTCTTTCATTGCTACTGGCAATCTTCCTCCCTTTATGGCATCGCAAAAGAATCTTCTCAGTATTTCCCCTTTTTTGCCTTTATTACCTTCACACCTCATCCATTCTTCTTCTCTAGAAACTAATGATATCTCACCTAAGAAGTCATTGTCTTCCCCTTCTTTCCTTACTTTTTTGACTACGCATAGGGGTTGCTCCTCAATTGCTTTTCTCGTCGATTTGTGAGCACGGGAGTGTCCTCCACGAATAAAGCCGCTCCTCATAGGAGACTTGGACGGTTTAGGGATCAAAGAATGAAAGAAATGTATGAAGAAAAAAAAAATATTTTTTACCGTAATTTCTACAGTTGAATTTCTATATAATACTATTATTTATATTTTATGTTAGTCTTGCCAACATAGATAAAGCTCCGATAAAAAATAAAGTTTTAATAAAAAGTAAAGATTGCTTTTTTTAATAAATAAAAAATCTACCTAAAATAATTTATCATGTATGATACATATATTTTTTATAAATTTAATAAAAATATTCACTCTTTATTCACTTTTACTCTCAACCATGTAAATCTTTCGGCATTAATTGGTACAATTGAAGCATACTTGTTAATCAAAAACTAATTTAATTATGCTTAGGGTTGTGGTCAATTCTTTAACTATAGATATTGTTAGTTTTATACTTTTTATTCAAGACGTTTACCAATTTTAAATGGGGCGAAATACATATCATGAAGAATCCTTGACTTCAGGCACAAAAACAAAATAAATAAGAAAAAAAAAATGAAGAGAGTTAAGTAATATTAGTAGACTAACACATATTAATGTGTTATGAGCTAAAGTGATAAGTACTTTGCTTGTTCTATTAATAGTTTCGAAATTGAGGTGTTTTTTTTTTTTAATATTGAATAAATTTTAATATAATACTTAATTATTAGATTTTATGATATTTTTTAAAATTATAAAAATAGTATAATTCGCAGAGAAGATATTGTACTTTAATATTTAAATATACAATACACATAAAACGTATTGTTCCGCTCTTAAAATTTTTAAAAAATACCACAAAATTTAATAACAGAATGTTACAACCAAAATTTGGTCAATATCTACAAAAAGTTACACTCAAATTCTAATTTCAAATAATATAATTTAGATATATGTGATTCAATCTAGAAAAAAGATGTAGATTATCAAGCTAAAAAGGACAAACTTGCATAGTACATAACTACATATTAACACCTTAAGACCAATCATACCTTATTTTGTACCATGCAAAAAATTTGCTCTGGAGTATTCTCTTTTTGGCTTTTTAATTGCTTATTTTACTAGGAAAGTGAAACGATCATATGCTTCCCACGACAAAACTAAGTTTATAAATAAAAAAAAATTTGAAAATTGTTCCGTAACATCTTGGTTCTATGGTGTAGTGGTTAGCACTCTGGACTTTGAATCCAGCGACCTGGGTTCGACTCCCGGTAGGACCTTTTTCATCCAAAAATAAAAAATGTTACTGTTTTTTTTTTATATTAATTGTTTGCCAAAAAAATAATATTTTTCTAAAGGACAATACCCATTTTTCTTTTTCAATTTTATAATAATTTATATTAATTTTTTGTATATCATTTATTTAAATTCTAAACCCAAAATTATTAGTTAAGAATAAAGATATACTACTTTAATTGAACATATGTTAGTGTTTCGTTCAAAAAAAACAAAAAAAAAAAACAAACATGTGTTGGTGTTAAAGATTCTGAGTTAATAGACAAAACAAAAACAAGTTAATAGTTGAATTCGAAAAGATTAGTAGCCAGAGATAAAATACCCAGAACTTAAGCTTAGGTATAATGTGGATTGCTAGCTAGAAGAAGATTGATCGTCCAAAGAGAAAAAATGACCATTCTTAACTCATAAGTAATTGTACACGCACAAAAAAAATATGTATTTTTGAAGTATATTTATTGTAGCCTATGCATGGTCAAAAAGAGCATAAAACTTCTTATATGAGTGTTAAACTAAAAGGATGAAATCTAAAGTAACCTAACAATGGTTGAACTCATCTTTTTGAATGAAAACTAGCTTGGTAGAGTGATTTGGTTGCATTTTAACTGTAAAAATAATTATACAGTTAGAATTGAATCAAGTTAAGTGTCTATTCTTTTTATGTTTATCACAAAAATTTTCTTACAAAATACTTTTTGTGTAGAACACTTCAAGTATTGTCAAAGGATGAAATCTAAAGTAACCTAACAATGGTTGAACTCATCTTTTTGAATGAAAACTAGCTTGGTAGAGTGATTTGGTTGCATTTTAACTGTAAAAATAATTATACAGTTAGAATTGAATCAAGTTAAGTGTCTATTCTTTTTATGTTTATCACAAAAATTTTCTTACAAAATACTTTTTGTGTAGAACACTTCAAGTATTGTCAAGACTATTATCTCTTTTAAATAGTTTTATTTACATTTACTCATTCTGCTATTTGGATAAAAAGTTAGTATTTGAAAAAGTGGAGTAAAAAACTTTTTTTTAATATGTTTTACTTAGTGGTCAAAACTTTGATTAAAAAATAAAGGCGTGCAAAAAGATTATATTACATTTTTTTTCATGAGAAATGATCTTTTTTCTTCTCAAATTTGACCACTAAATTAGAAATTAAAAAGATTATATAAAAGCCTACTAAGATGATTAGTCTTTGTTTGGATGATAAGAGAAAAAAGAGAAAAAAAATTAATAAAATAAAAGAAAATAAAAAAAATCTTTTCTCTTATGTTGTTTGGATGTAAAAAAAATTGAAAAAAAAATTCATTTTCTTATTTGAATCGAACAAAATGAAGATAAATTTGAAAAACAAAATTTTTCAATATAGTTTCTTCATATTTTTTTCTCAATAATGGAAAAAGAAAAATTGGCCACGACTAAATTTTCTTTCAAACCATATTCACTAGTGAAGCAAACAAGAGAAAATATATTTTTTCGCCCATTTTACTTTCTTTCATTTTCTTCGTTTATTTTTTTTTTGAACTAAACAATGTATTAAAAATAGGACTCTTTTTCCACTTTCTAGCAACAAAAACATATATATCATATTTCTATACCAAATACAAGAATGTTTTTTAAAATTATGTTTAGATTTTTCACACGATCACCCTATACTAGAATTATTCTTACTATTATATTACCTTAGGAGTGAGAAAAGGGTAATATAAATATTTTATAAAGAGTAAATAGTCATTTCTAATTATGAAAGATTCGAACATTGACAAAACTAACTATGAAACAACAAAATTAAAGTTTTATCCATGAAAGATCAGCTTTATACGATAAAACTATCAAAACTCTAAAAAATCACCCAAAAAAATCCTAAATTATCCTTCCCTCTCCCATCATCATGATCATCACTTCCAGAGTTACGACTGTGCCCTAGCTTCATACATCGCACATTTTGCAGCAAAGAAAAGCCACAATTACTAGCGCTGGCCACAGTAGCGAATCTAATCCCTGGTCCCATCGAGCATTCAAAATCTAAGATGCAATATCAGGAGAGCTTCATCCCCAACGTAATCGAGCAGCAGATGCATCCTTTTTGCTGTAAAGCTTCAACCAAAGGAAGAACCGATCAGAGCTCCGACTAAGGTTTCCTTCGGTGGCAGTCGTCATCAACCCCCACCAGACCGATGTCAGCAAGGAGCGCGATGGAGAGTGAACTCGTCCTCGTCGAAGAAGAGGCCCTGATTCTCAAAGATTAGGAGTAGTGTGGTAAAGTAAACTCATCCTCGTCTTCGTTTTTGTTCGGGTTACGGTTTTAAATTTATTTTTGGTGCTGATTTTGGGGGTTTTTGTTTCTCTGCATCTCTCCGATCGGAGCTTGCATTGAAGCATTTGATTGACGTTAGTGTGGGGTGATTGACGCTGATTACAGAGGACCAGTTGGGGTGATACTGTTCAACCTACTCACATTCAAAGCCGCCACCGTCTCCAGCTCCGAAAAAGGTACCATCTTCACCTTTCTCAGTAACGTATTCCCAGTCCCACTTGCAAAATTCGAATACCAACTGACTTGACCCGAATTCAGCCGAAATGCATAACTTTTTTCGTTTTCCCTAAAGGTTTCACATTGAGCTTCAACGGTGAGTTCTTTGAGCTAAGGTCACAAAGCGAGCCTTGATCGCTACTGGAGGTTATGGAAAAAGCTCGAATCGGAAAAAATAGAATCTGATGCTCACCAGTTCCGAAGATAGCGATGGTGATGAAGGTGGATACATGCGGAGAGAGACACAATGATAGCGGTGGTGAATGAAAGAGGATGAAGGGGGATTGGAGCGGTAAGCCTGTGTAGAGAGAGAGAGAGAGAGAGAGAGAGTAATGTGATAATAATGATCGGTGAGGGAAGGGTAATTTAAAATTTTTGGATAATTTTTTAAGGTTTGGATAATTTTATCGTAGTAAGCCGATCTTCCATAAGTACAACTTTAATTTTATTGTTTTATGGTCAATTTTATCAACATTCAAATTTTTCATAAAAAAATAATTATTTACTCTTTTATAAAATTATTTTATATTTTTCTATATGGATCATTAAGATCTAAAATTCTAGTTAGTCGATTAAAATCATTCCCTTAAAACATATGTTAATATCAAAGTATAACTCTATGCACGTTAGAAAATATATTATTATATATTCTTCATTATATTATTATATATTTAGAAATATTTTGAATAAGATGCATATTTATAAATATTTGGTTAAAAAAATTATATTATATAATAATAATATATTTTTAACAAAATTAATTATTACAATATTTTTATTTTTTAACAAATAATCTAATTATTTTTAAATAATATAAAAACTTTTAAGTAATATAAAATAATTATTTTATATTTTGTAATTACAAATGATTTACATAATAATTAATCTTAATAAATAAAAATATTTTTGTATATATTTATATACTTTATATTTAGGGTTAAGTACGATTTTAGTCTCTAAGGTATAGGCCGAAAATTTTTTTCGTCCCCAACCTTTTTTTGCATACAAAATCGTCCTTCAGGTTTAACTTAATTTAAAACTGTCCTTACCCTTCTCCTTCTTCACCAAAATACCCAGTTTCTATTCTTTTTCTTTTTCTCCATAACAGCATCATCTCTTCTTCGTTTTCTTCTTCTTCATCACAGCGCCAGCAACAACAACAATAAAATCAGAAGCACAATCAATATAATAAACATAAAAAATAGAATTAAAAATACAAAGTTCAGAAAATTGATTTTGTTTTCTCATATATACAAAGTTCAGAGAAATGTGGTACTGAGCATTGCAGCTTATTTTTTCTACTGGTAAAGCACCAGAAGATCAAAGAAATCAGAACACAAAAAATCAGAAAAATAAAACATAAAGAGATCAAAGAACAAATCAGAAGCAGAAGAAATTAGAAGCAGAAGAAATAATGAACAATAAAATCAGAAGATCAAATCAGAAGTAGAAAAAATTAGAAATAGAAGCATAGCAGCTCAAAAACATAATTGAAACCCTAGGGAGGACTAGCGGCGAGGACGCGAAGGAGCGGCGAGGACCAGAAGCGATGGCGAAGACCAGAAGCATCGGCGGCAGTGGCAGAGTGTGACACAAACGAGGCATCCCTCTTCCTCTCCCTGGCCGTGCGTTTTCTCTCTCTATTCACGAGCTCTTCGTGTAAGAAATTATATTATTATATGATGTCTCATGTGTGTGATGTGTCTTATTTTGTTAGTTTAATAAATATTTAATTAAAATAATAAAATAAAGGAAGTTCCATGATTATTTTGAAGCGTAACCAACTTGATGGAAGTGGGTTTTTTATGAAAACAATTTAATTTTTGTATGCTAGTCAAAATAGCTTTAAATTATAGTGCTACTAATAAGGTTTATTCAATATAATAGTTACAGTTAAATCATAGCATTGCAGTTGACATCAAATGGTGTTCAAGCTTTTTCAAAACCCTTCTGCTCATCACTATTTAATTTGTTAAACATTAATAATTTTCCTCTTAAACCGTGGCAGCCTACATGGGTTTATAAGTTTAATAAATCTTTTATAAATCGTGGCTGGCTATAAAATTTTTTGGGTATATTTCTGCATTGCTAAACCGTTGTGACCTACACGGGTTTCAGGCTTTCTTCTTTAAAGAATACTGGAAGATTGTTGGTTTTGATGTTTGGACTATGGTTCGTCATGCGTTCTCTGGTTTGGATATGGATCCAAGGATGATGGAAACTCTTGTGGTTCTTATTCCGAAGGTAGAAAACCCGGTTTCCATGAAGGATTTCCGACCAATTAGTCTCTGTAATGTGGTTTACAAAGCTATAACGAAGGTCCTGATCAATAGACTTCGTCCCCATCTCAAAGAGATTATTGGGCCCCTTCAAGGAGGGTTTATCCCGGGGAGAGGAACCCCTGACAACATCATTGTAGCACAAGAGGTTCTCCATTTCATGAAGAAGACAAAGTCAAAGAAAGGCACCCTGGCCTTTAAGATTGATTTGGAGAAAGCGTACGATAGAGTGGATTGGGGATTTCTGAAACAAACCCTGGTGAGTTTTGGCTTTCCTCCTCCGACAGTCAATCTGATTATGCGTTGTGTCACTGCTTCCTCACTGTCTATCCTCTGGAATGGGGATAGATTAAATAGCTTTACTCCGAGCAGGGGTCTTAGGCAAGGAGATCCTATATCACCGTATCTGTTTGTGTTGTGTATGGAGAGATTGTCCTGTTCTATTAATCAGCAAGTTGATAAGGGCGTGTGGAAGCTAGTTGCGGTTTCTAGAGGGGGTCCAAGAATTTCTCATTTGATATTTGCCGATGATTTGCTTCTTTTCTGTAAAGCTGAAAAACAGCAAGTTCAAACTGTAATGGTAGCTTTGGAAAATTTCTGCAGAGCCTCTGGGATGAAGGTTAATGTGGAAAATTCTAAAGCGCTATGCTCCAAGAATGTTTCAGCGACAAGAAAAGAGATTTTCACTGGAGTCTCCTCCATCAGATTCGTTCAGAACTTGGGCAAGTATTTAGGGGTGAACCTTAATCACTCTCGGGTGACACGCGCAACTTTCAACGATGTTTTGGACAAGATTCAGGGAAGGCTAGCCAGCTGGAAAGGAAGATTGCTTAATAAGGCAGGCAGACTCTGTTTGCTCAACTCGGTAGTGACTGCGATTCCTACTTATCGCATGCAAGTATCTCTCTTCCCTAAAGGGGTAACTAATAAGATAGAATCCATGATGCGAAACTTTCTATGGAAGGGTCAAGCTGATGGTAGAGGCCTGAATCTAGTTAACTGGAAAGTGTTGGTCACTCCTAAGAAGTTTGGAGGTCTGGGAATTAGAGATCCCTTTTGTGCCAATATTGCTCTTCTTGGAAAACTAGTTTGGCAACTTTTTCACCATCCCAACAAGCTATGGGTTCAACTGTTGACGGAGAAATACCATTCTTCTAAGGATGATTGTTTTAGTCGGTCTCGAGGAAGTGGATCTTATGTTTGGAAGAGTATATGTCGAGCTTGGGATATCCTAAAGGAAGGTTTTAGTTGGTGCATTGGGGATTTGGAACAGAACTTTTGGTTTTCTAAATGGAGAAGAGAGGGGCGACTGTGTCAGGAGATGGATTATGTCCACATTTCTGATTCGGATCTCAGGATCTTGGACCTTTGGTCATCTGGACAGTGGAACCTTGAGAATATCTATTCTTCTCTGAATCAGTCTCTGCAGAGCAACATTAATTCTTACAACCCAGATGTTCAAGCTGGTTCAGAGGTCGGTTGGTGTTGGACTGGTGCGGCCTCAAAGGTTTATGATGCTCATAGTGGTTATTTATGGCTCAGTAAGAAGATGTTTAGTTGGGAGGATAGGGGTAATTGGCTTTGGCTTTGGCGTCAACATGTTCCGGAAAAGCACAAATTTTTGGCCTGGCTATGTCTTCGGGAGGCTCTTCCTACTGCTGCATTTCGTTTTAGAAGGGGCATTTCGCACATGGATAGCTGTCCACGATGTTTCTCAAGTCAGGAGTCGGTTTTACATTGTATTCGGGATTGTCCAAAAGCCCAACTTGTTTGGCAAGCTTTAGGGATCTCCGATCAACCAGTGAATTTGATGAGTTGGTTCTTACATAATAGCAAACAGCGCCCCTTTAGATTCTTTTCTGGTCTCTGGTGGATTTGGTGTTCGAGAAACAACGAGATCTTTCATCCTCACGAGCATTGGACCACAGACAAGGTGATTGGTATGGCTTTGTCCTTAGAAAAGGAGCTCCGAAATATTTTTGAGTTGCAACGACTATCTATCCCCTCAACCATTAGTGGCTCTTGGATTCCCCCCTCAGTGGGTACCTTTAAGATTAATTGTGATGTTAGCTATCCTGGCAGTGGTGCTCGAGTTGGTTTTGCTTGTGTTAGCAGAGATTGGAAGGGAAGGTGGCAACGAGGCTGTCTGGGAAAATTTGAGAGTCGTAGCATTTTGCAAGGAGAGTTGTTTGCTATTTGGAGAGGCTTTCTTTTAGCATGGGACTCGGGACAAAGAGACATTATATGTGAGACAGACTGTGTGGAGGCTTTTACTATTGTCAATAATTTACAAGATTGCTCTGGGTTTACTGATCCTTTGGTGTTAAAAATCCGAGATATCATGTCTTGGAAATGGCGTGCTGATCTTCGGTTGATCTTGAGAGATGCAAATACAGTAGCAGACATCATGGCAAAGACTGCAATGAGGACTATTTCTCCCCAAGTGGAGCTTCCATTGCCTTGGAAGGAGTTTGAGAGTAGTATTCAGCGGGACTGCCTTTCTTAAGCAGTTTTTTGTTTTTTTTTTCTTTCTCAGTTTTTGTTTATTTTTCTTTTAAGTCACCAAAAAAAAACCGTTGTGACCTACTACGGTTTACGTTCAACACTTCTCCTTACTAAACTGTTGCAGGCTGCTACAGTTTACATGTAAATAGGAAACCGTGGTTAGCTCTCACAAATTATATAATAACAAAAAAATATACAAATAAAAAATTTTCAATTGTTGTAATTACGTAAAATTTTCTCTTTTTTTATTTATTTAAGTACATTACCCAAATTATTAAGCTGATTTTAAATGTATCCAATTTAAAATACAACTCACACAAGAGTCTTATCTAATTTTTGGATTCAGATTTAAATATAAATTTGATTCAATTTTCATTTTTTTTTTGGTGACTATTCAATTTTCATTTGTTTTCCGTAATCAAAATTGTCCAAAATAAATGATGACATGATGTATTAAATTAAAATTTAATTAACCAATACCCAATACAGCAAAAAGGCAAAGAAAACAAAGGCTAAAAAATTTTGATATGGAAGCAAAATAAGTGATATACTTTAACATGGTAATTTTTTGTATTTTTTAAAATTATGGGAGTACACAAATCGGACCCTCCGATTTGTGTTTAAAAAAGTGAAAAAAAATCAGAGTACACAAATCGGAGGGTTCGATTTGTGTTAAAAAATTTGAAAAAACTCAGAGTACATAAATCGGACCATACGAATTGTTTGATTTTAAAATTTTGCTTAAGAGATCGCATGGTCCGACTTGTGGTTGAGCAAATATGAATTTCGGAAGCTAGAAAACGGAGCCTCCGAATTATTTGTTGTTGTCAATTTTTTTATGAAATGAAATATCCAATGCAACTCGGACCTTCCGAATTGTTCTACTGACCCCACATAATTGTGAAGCACCTGTATTCTCCATGTTTAAGTTCAACACCACTTTTATTTTCATACAAATTAAAAAGTGGAAAACAAACAAGCGTTTGTTTTTCTTGATCCGTTTGATTTCGATTTTGTACTTTTTCTTACCATGTCACCGACTATATCTCACAATTCCTCCTTTTTCTCCTCTGAGTCCAATCCATGATAACGAAAGACAAGACACTAATTAATTGATTAATTAATTAAATATTAATAATTTTCCATTATATTTCTCCAATTAATTTTTGGCATAATTTTAAAATATTATATATATATATTTATATTATAATTGATGTTGAATATAAAAATTCATTAAATATAAATTTACTATAATATAAATTTAAAAAGATACATAAATTAAAAGAATAATATCAACCAAAGTCTCATAATTCTATATGAATACAATATAAGAGTGAAATATAAAAGAAAATAGTCAAATATCAAAAAATAATATCAAAATTTATATACATAATTTATTATATTATATATTATATATTATAGAATATAAAAAATAAATACACAAAACATATTTATCAGTATAAATGTATTTTAATTTTTAATTTTAGTTTAAAAAAGTTAAATTCTATATCCTTTGATTTTTAATATATACAGTTTGTTTAAAGTAGATCGATATATTATATTAGTGTTTTAAAAAAAAAAGAATATAATGTATAATAAAAAATAAATATATTAACAAAGGAAAGGAAGCTTCTATTAGCAGCAGCAACACAAAATATTAATAAAGGAAGAAAAAATAACTCATGAACAAAGAGGAAAAAAAAAAAAAAGGAAAAGAGCTTTACGTTTTGGCTGAAATACCACATATATAACTAATGTAACCCTAAGTGGAAGTGCATCTCTTGGGCTGTGTTTCGTTAAACGCGTCCTGATAAAATATTGATAAAATATTGAGAACAAAATATAAAAGATAGAAATATAAAAATAAATATTTTTATATTTTATTTAATAATAAATAAAAATATAATAATAAAAAATATAATTATAAAAAATTGATAAAAATAATAAAAAAGTATGACAATTTGGTTTATAAACCGAATTGAATTTGACATCGATTTTTGGTTAATTTGGTTCGACTATTCGGTTCGATTTGATTTTCATAATTATGGTATATGAAAAAAGTTTATAATAATCTTACATATATTTTGTATCATTATGTAAAAAAATATTTTTTTATTCAGTGTTATAATAATAATAATAATAATAATAATAATAATAATAATAATAATAATAAAAAAGAAGTTGTATGAGTGAAAATTTGGAGAGCAATAAATTTTCTTATGTTTCTAAAACATGGAAGTTGTTTAGTTTGTATTTTTTGTTTTTTATTCTCATTTTAAATATATTTTTAAGGATTTTGTAAAAATAAAAAATAAAAACATGATTTATTGGTTTTATTATTTTTCATTTAAAAAATTTTGAAAATAAATAACATTAAAATAAAAAAAATGCAAACTAATGGTATATATCTTTAGTTTTTCAAAGTTCATTACACCATAACATAGTACATTAATTATTGAGCTCAAATCCAATAATAATAATAATAATAATAATAATAATAATAATAATAATAATAATAATAATAATAATAATAATAATAATAATCAAGAAGTTGTATGAGTGAAAATTTGGAGAGCAATAAATTTTCTTATGTTTTGAGAATGATATTTTCTAAAACATGGAAGTTGTTTAGTTTGTATTTTTTGTTTTTTATTCTCATTTTAAATATATTTTTAAGGATTTTGTAAAAAAAAAAAATTAAAAACATGATTTATTGGTTTTATTATTTTTCATTTAAAAAATTTTGAAAATAAATAACATTAAAATAAAAAAAAATGCAAACTAATGGTATATATCTTTAGTTTTCCAAAGTTCATTACACCATAACATAGTACATTAATTATTGAGCTCAAATCCAATAACACATGGTGAATCTCATATCTATGATAAATCACACAATAATAACATAGATTAGCAAATTATTCGTATAAAATGCATATTAAAATATAAAACATATAACATGTGAAATAATATATATTAAATATATTTTAATATGCATAAAATATTTTTATATCAAAAGATTATCATAATATTTATTCGATTAATTTTAATTTTTAATATATAATAATTATATATATCTAATTGTTTAATATTATGTCAGTAAAAATATTTTTTATATTAAATATATAAATAATTATTAAAAAATAAATGTAATTAAATAATTGACTAAAATATTTTAGACTATTAATACATTAAAATTAACTATTTTAAAAAATAAATCTTTTAAAGAGTTTAATTTAAGTTTTACAAGTACAATCAATAATTATTTTTTATTGATAGCATGATAATCATCTTAAAAAATAAATATAATTAAAGAGTAAAGTATCGTTTTTGTTTTTAATGTTTGGAATAATTCTTAAAGTTGTTATTTAAGTCTATAACATTTTAAAATTGACTCAATGCTGTCTTGTAGTTAGGAATTTGTTAACGGAATTGACGGCGGGACAAAATTGAGACGATTTTGAAACATTATAAATTTAAATAGGACGAACACGTTGGGGACAAAAATGATACATAGAAATAAACTTTAATTTTATCCTTCAATAATATCAATTTTTTACAGTACATAGTTATTCAATTATTTTTAATCACATTTAAGTAAATTACATTTAATCACATTAATTTTATTTTAAAGAAATTTATTTTTTTATAATTTTACTCTTAAAAATGTTTACTCATCATAAAATGTTTGTAGAATGACTAGTACATAAATTTGTGGGAAAAAATGATACATATACAATAAAGTAATGTGATTCTAGTCATTTTATAAATATTTCATGATGACTAAAAATTTTTAAGAGTAAAATTATAAAAAAATAAATTTATTTAGAATCAAAGTAATGTGATTAAGTATAATTTACTTAAATGTGATTAAAAAATAATTGAATAACTATGTACTGTAAAAAATTGGTATTGGTGAAGGATAAAATTAAAATTTATTTCTATGTATCGTTTTTGTCTCCAACGTTTTTGTTCTATTTAAGTCCCTAACGTTTCAAAATCGTTTCAATTTTGTTCTGCCGTCAATTTCGTTAACAGATTTCTAACAGCAACACAACATTGAGTCAATTTTAAAACGTTAAAAACTTAAATAGGACGATTTAAACGTTAGAGACAACTTTAAAACTTATCCCAAATGTTGGACAAACAAGATCCTTTACTCATAATTAAATCATCATATAAAACATTTTATTACACTGCATCGAAATTATAAGCAAAAGTCCAAAAATTCATTCATGAATCAGATATTTAACACTACTCCCTAGTCCCCACAAGTTTTGATTCTAGTACCTTTCCCACGCCACAACATGATTCTTTTCCTCCGCCCATATTTTCGCATTGGCTTCATTTTTCTTTTTTCAACGTAGCTGCAAACATTTCATTTCTTTAACTAATTAATTCATTAATTAACTATAAACAAATGGGAGTTGTATAAGCAACAAAAGCAATCCCAAACCCCAATCACAATCACCTTCTCATGTGTTTTTTCTTCTTCTATCACAAAGTTCAATTTGGTATTAACTTAGTGATAACGAAAGGGATTGCATAGATTCACACACTAACCCCTCAAAAGTGGACCCTTTTTTGTTTTAGCTTAGCTTAGCTTCCTTTGGCTTTGGATTCTCTTTCTTTTAAATATTATTGGGAGCTTTTCCCTTTTTTTTCTTTTCTATGTTGGATTCTTCATTTTTTGCTTTCTGGGTGCTTTTGAAATCCACATTTCATTGATGGGACTTGTTTTTACTAAATGGGCATGCGCATTCTTACTCTCTTGTTGGCTCATAACCTACAAGGTACATTCAGGTAAGGTAAAGTTTTGCTTTTGTTAACTTTCAAAAGGTTCTTTCATTTCATGTGTTCATTCTTCAAAAGTGGCAATGTTGTGAAGCTAACTTGGTTCTTTATTGAATTTGGTGTTTGTCTCAAGTGGAGGGGTTACATAGGGGTTCTAAAGTGAGAGGAGTGAACTTGGGAGGGTGGTTGGTCATTGAAGGTTGGATCAAACCTTCATTGTTTGATGGCATTGCCAATGGAGACATGCTTGTAAGCAAGCTACTATCTTCACATTTTTGTTTCCTCACTTTTCCATTTGTTTATTTTGATTTTTGAGTTTCATTTCTATGTAGTGGCATTGGCATCCAATTAGGTATGGAAGTTAAATCTTTTTTGTCTACATGGCAGCACCTGATTGGATGACAAATCATAGAAATTAAACATGTTTATTCTTTATCTCTTAAATTTTTGTATTTTGGTGACTTATTATTATGTGGTTGATTCATATTTGTGTTGATATTGGGAAATGTAGGATGGAACAGAGGTGCAATTTAAGTCAGTGACATTGCAGAAGTATGTATCTGCAGATAATGGGGGAGGAATGAATGTGACTGTTGATAGGGATGTTGCATCTTCATGGGAAACCTTCAGGGTAAGGCGGAGGTTGAGTTCTAGTTTCGATTTAATAACAATTTGTCCAGTCAAATTGTTAATCCTTAACCAGCTATGAAATGTTGCCTGTTTCGGGCATTATCTTCAAGCAAGTTTCATATTTAGATAGTCAATTAGTCATCATGTTTGTTATTATGATTTCCTTTGTTGACGTTTAAGTTAAAATAACATTTGAAGCAGCATTGATTTAGTCCTAATATCAGTTCACTTTCTGAATTCACCATCACTTTTTATTTATGATCTTGAATATCGTCCGAAATTGGAAGTGTTTTGCAGCATATACTGACTCTTGCCAGAAAAGGTATCCTTCTATCGGATCTGATGTATTGTTGCTTACTCAGAAGAATCACAAAATCACTAATAACATTGACCTGGTTGAATAAGTTATGGTTTCATTCACCATCAATTATTCGTATGATCAGTAGTAAGCTATATGAAGATGTTCCCATTAAGAATGGTGTATTTGCTTTCTACTTTTTAGTTTCATTCCTAGTTACATTAAGTATGAAATGCTTGTAAGGCAAATGTTCTTCGCTCCGTGTCGGTAGTTTCTTGGAAGAAATTGTAATTGGAGAATTTATTGTAGTTGATGTAATGATATCTTTCTTGTTTTACTGTTTGTGCATAACTGAATTTATATCACTCAACATAATGGTAAAAGTTAGATATGGCAATTGGTAAAAGCTTTATTAAATAGAAATATTCTCCCTTTGTTCTGTTGCAGTTATGGAGAGTCTCTCCATCTGAATTTCAATTTCGTACCTCAAAAGGTCAGTTTCTTACATGTGATGGCGATGGCTGCACTGTCTCGGCAACAGCAAACTCTCCTTCAACATCAGAGACATACGAAATAGAGCGGAATGGGAACAGTAGAATTCATATGAAGACAAAGAATGGGGCCTATCTGCAGGTATTCATCCTTATTTTCTGGAAAATCCAAAGTAGCCGTTCGATAGTGTGTAAAATATGATGCTTGTTAACACAACACTCTTCGCTGTTCGTGTAAAGGACATTTCCATTGGCATTCAATTAAATGCTTCATAATAGCCAAAAATGGTTAACTTGCACACTCACTATCTTAGAAAGAAACTACTTTTACCTACACGACAAGACCCGATTGGATGTTAGGATAAAACATTTTATATTGATAGTGCTGTATATCAATCAAGCTCTATTTTACTATGTAAAATCATATTGACATTAAACTTTTAACAGATTCACATGATTGAATGTACCGCTATATTTATAGGCTACAACAGATGGTCAGCTTACAGCAGATTACCCGGGTTCACCAGGATGGGATGATAATGCTGCCACATTTGACATGACAATTTTGTCGAATAATTTACATGGAGATTACCAGCTAGCAAATGGATATGGACATGATCGTGCGAAAGATGTTCTTAAGGTAAAATCATATTGTTCAAATATTTTCTTCACATAAATGGCAAAAAGGATCCTTTTGTTGAACATATATATATATATTTTGTTAGAAAAAGCTATAACATGCAAGTTAGAAGTTTCTTGGCTATTTTATTTACTTGCAAAATCAAGTAAAAGATTGTGTTTCCTATATTGATTGCTCAACTTTCTGTGACTGCAGAGACATAGAAATACCTTTATCACCATTGAGGATTTCAAATTTCTATATAAACACGGAATAAACACTGTGAGGATACCAGTTGGGTGGTGGATTGCTTTCGATCCTGATCCTCCGAGTCCTTTTATTGGAGGAAGTCTTGATGCTCTAGATAATGCATTTTTATGGGCACAGTAAGTGCTATTTTAACTATATTATCCTAAAAGTTTTAGCACAATTGGAACTGTATTTTTTCTTTCTGAGAATATAAATGATTATTTTGGTGCAGAGAATATGATATAAAATGCATAATTGATCTTCATGCTGCTCCTGGTTCCCAAAATGGGATGGAACATAGTGCAAGCAGAGATGGATTCACCGGCTGGCCTGATTCTCCAGATAACATTCAACAGTCGTTGAATGTTATTGAATTTTTAGTTTCTAGGTAAGTTTAAAGTGTGTGAATATGTTTGATATTTTTCTTATTATAGAATAACCAACTTCTATGTTGAGCATTAGGGGTTAATACTCAAATTCGTCCTTGACTAATATGACTAACAAAATCTTTCGAGGATCAATTTGAAAAATGAGTTATCTTTTAGGGACAAATATGAGTATTAACCCTTTTTTACATGAATAGAAAGAGATTTTTAGCATTGAAACACTGAACAAGATATACAGTTGGTGTTGTAGTAGCCAGTGAGATTCTCATCCAAAGTAAAAAATATCATTTAGATCCTAGTTTCCTTTGGAATAGCAATTCCTTCATTCTAGATTGTCCTTTTTTGTTCCTGGTTAGAAAATAGACAAAGCTCATCTTAAAGTTCATCATTGCTGACTTTTGTTCTTTTTTTAACTTTTTTTTTTATTTAATAAATACTTCTCTCTACTAGGAAAATGACATGGACTCATTTAAGATCTGCTATGTGAATTCATGCGATCTGCCGATATCCTTACTGAATAGAGATTTCGTTTTACAGATATGCAAGGAATCCTGCTTTGCTGGGAATTGAGCTTCTAAATGAACCGTCTGCCGGAACAGTTCCATTAGATACTTTAGTTTCTTATTACAAACAGGGCTACCAAATTGTTAGAAAACACTCTTCAACAGCTTATGTAATAATGTGCCAAAGAATTGGCATGGCAGATCCTATGGAACTTTACCAAGCCAACATAGGATCTCATAACACAGTTTTGGATTTGCATTACTACAACCTCTTCGACGCGTATTTTGTTAATATGAGCGTCGGCGATAACATACAGTACATATACAATAGCCGGGAAGGTCAACTCAAGGCCTTGAATAGTTCAAATAGCCCACTTGTTTTTATTGGTAAGACAACTCTCTCTAGTACTTGTTTGAGGCTATATTATTATGTTTCACTGTGAAATGTTTATGTACATATTTTGTTTGGTATACCAAGTTGACACACTTCCCTCCACCATTAGATTCATCATGTGGTGGAGGGATGGTATAATGTACGGAACAGAAGTGAGTACAAATAACCGATCTCTAGCCATAAACCTTGACTTTTGAAACCTCTTGATTCCCTGCTCATTACTATGAGTTTCCCATTGTCGATCGACACATAGTATTTACAAATATCATTATTCTTTTCAGGAGAGTGGGTGAATGAGTGGAATGTGACGAGCGGATCGCAAAAGGATTATCAAGATTTCGGAAGGGCACAGTTAGAAGTTTACAATGCAGCTTCCTTTGGATGGTGTTACTGGACAATAAAAAATGACAGACAGCACTGGGATTTTGAGTGGAACGTTAGGAGCAACTATCTTCAGTTAGGTAATTAACATCATAAATTTGGCGGCACTCTATAAATTTTACGATATATTAAAACAAGAATTTAATTTGGATTCACTGTTAAACAGTTTTACATAATGCACATCACAAAATAATTATCTTTTACATTGACTGCTTAAATGGTCATAAAAAGGATCAGGATCAGATACGATCAAAATTAAACTTTTAAAAAAAGTAGAAGATTAATGTGCCTATTTATTTATGCAGGCAAATCACCCAGCAAACAGAGATTTAACATTTTTGGATTGATAGGATTGGCATTCACCTGCTTTTGTCTCCCTTTTTTGTGAAACAACCTTCGCCTTAGCCTGCGATGAAAGCATATTTGATTCGATGCAATTATTTTTTTCTCATAAACTTTTCCATCTTGTTCATTTAGATGGATTCATAGAGTGATGTATTTTCAGGCATAATTTTCAATATAGCATTTCATTCAAATAAAACTGGGAGGTAATATTTTACATTGAAAATAATTGGAATGGAAAAGTTGCAATTCTATTGATTTGGTTCCGTACAAGTATGAGGGAAAAGTAGTTAGAATAACTAACTGAGTCTAATAACTACTTCTAACTGCGTTGTAACCAAATAACAAAGTATAATACATAGAGTTATGTGAAATCCCTCTCCCCCTGTTTTGTAAGAGGATGTGGACAAGAATATATGAAAAAAGAAACAAGTTTAACAACAACCAAAAAAAAAAAAAAGACACTATATAAAAGGATTAAGTCCAGTAATTAAAATAAATACAAAAATAAAAACAAATAAAAATATAACTTTATATAATTTTAATATAAAAAATTTTTGTATTATAAAATATTTTAAATAAAAATACATCAAATTTAATATTAATTTATATATTTTTTAATTAATTTTTAAACAATGTAATACTTATTAAAATATGTTTTATATTATCATTAATTTATCACGGATGGGTCTCTCCGAATTGATAGTCAATTTCAATGTGTCTCGACTATTCATAAAAAGTAATGTTCAAGTTTGTATTAATACACCAGTTCTACATAATGTATTAAGGTCAATTCTTTGGTGTCTATGAGTTTTTGTCCAATTCTATAATGCATTAATATTCAATTTTAGTTGTATTATATGGAAAACAAAAACAATCTCATATTCTCATCAGAGCAAAAATATGCAAGTCCAAATATCACATAGCCCAAATAAACCCTGGCTCTCCATTTCAATAGATTCATTAAAACGTTTCCAAGGCCCACCGATTCGATTCCTATTAAAAACAATATTTTGACCCACTACAGTAGACTCTTTTACAAGCTTGGTAGTGGCAGGTTGTCACTAGTCGGTGATTGTCATCCCTCACGTCAGTCTAGGGGTTACGACAACCTTATCCGCGGATACCCAACCTGTTTCAATCCAATCGGGTAGGATTGAGCGTGGAACAGATTAATCTGTGAGTTAGTCGAGTAGGATTGAGTCTCAATTCGTATTTTTTATATTATATAATATTAAAAAGTTTTTTAATGATCCAGTCTACTTTTTTAGAACTCTGATGATCCACGTATGGTAAGGCTACCAGTTAAATTTTTGTCTTATAACATGTGTAATATCTTTAATGTCCCTGCAATAAAATGAAAAGTGACCACAAGGGCAATGATCTCTGATCAGCTTAAAAGCAAAATAAAGCCAAAATTCATCTGAGCCAGCTGGTATACTATCTGAAGCCATTGGACTTTATTTTATTGTTTTTGGTCAGGAGGCACTGGGCCTAACGAGCAAAATTCAAGGAATGTGTGCACGTTTGAAATTTTAGTCGGGTTTGTTTATTGCAGGCCTTTGTATCATTGCTGCCATTTTTGAAATAATGGTAGTGTTGGTGATCCAGTTAGGGGAAAACAATGAAGCATGTTATAGAAATGATGCAGGGAGGGATGGTGGGAAAATGGTAAATTATTTTTGCTCATTAATGGAAAACGTTGTCGTTTTCAAAACCCAACCAGTTCCCTAATGTTTTGGTGACAACCCACCCGTGGAGTTTCGGAGGCTGGCCTCACCCCTCATCGTCTCTCTTCTCTGTGTGTGCCTTTGCTGACACTGTCTCCCTGAGGCTGCGTCACCTCAATCACGGTAGTTTTCGGTGTCGCATGCAACCCGTGTCGGCGTCGACAGATTGCTTAGTTCTTACCCGGGGACACACCGTTTTTTAGTGAAGGTCGTCGCTCACCGTTGCCGCGTGAAGCTCGTCGCGGTAGGGCGTGACGGTCTGAAGGTCATTTGCTGCCTTCCTGCTATCGCTTTCCCGGCAGCTGCAGTAGACAAAACCAGCAACGGGTCCGTGGGGTGGTGGTCGTTGTTGTCATTTTGCTTCTCCCATCAATTTAGTATCTCATCTACCTTTGCCGTCAGTAGCTTTCTGGGCAAGTGAGCGTCCATTGGCCATGTTTCTTTTTTTTTTTTTCAATTTCATTTACGTATCTTGAATCTGTTGGTGAAAATTTAATTTGTTAATGAAGTAATGTTTTGTCTTAGTTGAATTGGATAATATTTTTGCGATTGAAAGTTATCATAATTAAATTTTTTGTTCAAAATTATAATGACCTGAATTTGTTGGTTTGACTTCAATTTCTAGGTAAACATATGAGTGAGCCAATTTTTTTGTTGCTGGAAAACATGACCGCATTGAGTTTGTTCCCTAATGTCATCTCTGACCCTCGAATTTGTTTGATCCCTTTCAAGATATAGACGTCGACTTTGAGATAATCCTTTAAATCTAATTTATGGATTATGTTATTTGTTGCTCAAGTTTATCGTAAAATGGTATTGATAGGAATGTCAGTAGGTTAGGTGTAGTGTGTATGCATGTTGGTGCTGTATCTGTAATGCCTGTGCTGTTATTGGAAATTTGTGGGTGTAGTTGGCATTTGGAGGCTGTGAGGTTGTGGCAAGTGGCTTGGATTGCGTACAATTTGGGAAACGAAGGGTGTCTGAGCCAAAAATTTGGAATATATTTTCATTGATCACGGGATATGGTGGTAGAAGACAGCAAAGGTGAGTGTTGTCACTGTGTACAAGAAATCTGTTATGTCTATAATTCATGGTTTCTTATAGGTAGAATTATGTGTCTTGCAGATAATAATGGCATCAACCAGCAAGTTTGGCGAGGAGCCGCATATGTGGAATGAACTAGTTGGGGATTACTGGATGGATGGTAATATTGGTGTTTCGAATCAACATGTATGATGTGTTTACCTTGTAATTCATATGTATAGAGTGGGGGTTGATTAGAAGTAGCTGGATATGTGCTTTTAGATTTGTTGTCGTAGTTAATTTGGAATTCGTAGCCGTGTCGTTTTTCGAATTTCATAAATGAGTTTGGGCAGACTGATTACGGAGTTGTTAGTATGGGTAGTAGGTACGAGAATTATGTTCCGAGAAATATTATTTTCTCTGCTGAGGATAATGTCACGGATCCGATATCTAGGATAAAAGGTAGGGTGGTTTTCTTTTTGTTAAGGAGGGCGCGGCTGCAGTATGTGAAAAAGCTGGATAGACCGGGACAGATATTTACTTGAAGTTAGGGGGATAAAATAAAAAAAAAATATAACACAGCATATATAATAATACATCTGTGCTCTCATTGAGGATTTATATTTTTTCCCACATCACAAAATATATGTTAATTTTTGTGTGAAAATTTTAAGTCTATATTCTTTAACTTGTATAAACAGAAAAAATATATATTACATCCACTTGTGAAAATGACTATCCGAAAGAATAGACGTAATTAGATAAGTCCAAAAAACATTTTACACTGACCATACTAGAAAATAAAAGTTTAAGCAGTATGCATAAGCATAATTTTAGAAAAGCATATTAAAACAATTTAATAATAAACTAAGAATTATTTTGTTGAAGTTTATACCGTTGAATGGATTACCCCATTATTCTTTATTACTATATCAGTTTTGATCATATAATTTCAATATTATTTAATATCTAAGATTTTCATGTTAGATAGATTTGATACACTTTGATATGTTATTTAACACCAGTTTTGTGAAGTAGTATAAATGTTGGTACATGAATGACTTACCGTCACAGGATAAGAATGCATTTCAGATACATCCACAAAGATAACGAAATGTAATTTTTTCTTTCAGGAGACAATGTTTGATACGGGAGTGGAGGCAGACCCTGACTTATCCGACTGGGAATGCAGTGGGGTGATAAACCGCTATTTTATGGTTTATCTTATGCTCAATTGAGTGGATTTTATCAACTCTTTACCCACTTATTCATACTATTTGCATGGTTTTACATTTGCCTTCCTAATTATGTGCTTTGATTGAAAACATGCTTCTTTGACCTTAAGTTCCCTATGTTTAATCCTCTCTTATTACCATTAGATGCCTTGATATGTGTGTTAATTGATTTCAGAGATTACAGGACAGGAATGGCTCAGAGGATGGAAAGGAAGCATGCAAAAGTGGAAGGAATACAAGAAGTTGGAGAAATTGCTAAGTTGTCCAGCCTGACCTCTTCGCACTCAAACGGCTATAACTTTAGCTACAGAAGTCCAAATGACGCGGTTCTAGTTGCGTTGGAAAACTAACGTCCGGGGCTTCGATTTGATATATAATATGCCATAGTTGACCTGACGCTAGGCAACGCGAACGCATGCTTCATCCAAAAATCAGCGTGGCAGATTTCTTCTCCAGCGATTTCTGGGCTGTTTCTGACCCAGTTCTCGACCCAGAAAATACAGATTAGAGGCTATAAAGTGGGGGAATCCATTCATTCATGATAACATGCTTTCATAATTCACAATTTTAGGATTAGATGTAGTTTTTAGGGAGAGAGATTCCCTCCTCTCTCTTAGGATTTAGTTTTAGGATTTAGGATTATTTCTTCTTCATCACAGGTTCAATATTCCTTTTTATTTATTTTCTCAATTTAATTTATGAATTCTTCTATGTTACAGATTATTCTTTTGATTAATGTTATTTGAGGTATTTCAGTTTATTATTGCTCTCTTTTATTTATATTACTGTTGCTTCCAATCTGAAGACATTTTTATTCCGGTAGATTTACTTTTCCCTTTTTGGTCTTGGTTAAGAAATCAGTAACTCAGGAGTTATCAAACTCAAACATGATTGATAATTGTTATCTTTGCTAATTGAATTGAAATTCAATAATCCCAATCTTTCCTTAGGGATTAAATAGGATTTGAAGATCTAACTAATTAGTCACTTGACTTTTCTTTACTTTAAGTAAAGGCTAACTAAGTGGAATTAAGATTCAATTTTCATTATCATTGATAAGGATAACTAGGATAGGACTTCTAATTTCTCATACCTTGCCAAAAATTTATTTTACAGTTATTTATTTGCTTTACAGTCTTTTTACTTATTTCAATTACAATTTAAATTACATGCTCCTCATCTTCAAAACCCTGATTTACAATCTCCATAACCGATAATAAGAACATACTTCCCTGCAGTTCCTTGAGAAGACGACCCGAGGTTTAAATACTTTGGTTATCAATTTATTTAGGGGTTTGTTACTTGTGACAACCAAAACGTTTGCACGAAGGGATTTCTATTGGTTTAGAATCTATATCTACAACGCGACTATTTTTATAAAATTCTTTACTAGCAAAAATCCCTAACGTCAAAATGGCGCCGTTCCCAGGGAATTGCAAACGTGTGCCTTATTATTGGTTATTGTAAATATTTACTTTTAAATTGATTTTTTTGAAAAAATTTTTTTCAGATTTTTATTTTAAAATTTTTTATCTTATCCTATCTTATTTAAAAAAAAAAATCAATTTTCAATTTTAAAAATTCAATTTTCAAAATTTAAAATTCAAAATTTCAAATTTCAAATTTCAAATTTTAAACTTCAAATTTCAAATTTGCTTTTATTTTTGTTTTTAAATTTTTATTAACTAACTATGAGTTCTCACCCCTTTCGCTTTGAGTTTGGTTCTAATGCTGTTGAAAGGAATGGAAGCTATAACAGGAACATACATCAAGGTCAGAACAACCAGAGATGGAAGGAGCCACGAGGATCTGATCAACCCTTTAGGCAACAACACCTTCCTAACTATCACAGACAAAGACCATTCCACGATGCATACCAAGACAATAGTTATGGTGGACCCTTCCGTGACAACCAACACCCACCAAATTACTATAGTCAAGAGCCATTCCAGGGGGCATACCAAGATGATAGATATGATGGACCCCCATCATATGCCTATAAACCTCCTCAACATAGCTTTAAACCACCACACTCACAAGCCAACTACCACCATTCACCTCCATATGACCATAACCCGTATCCACCATACCAACCACCTTATGAGCCAAATGAACCATACATAGAACCACACTCATTCCAACACAATTACTCCCAAGAACCACCACCTCCCTATACATCATGTCCATCTCCATCACCCCAAGAATCAACGGAGCGACTCAAGGAAACATTTGACAAATTTAATGCCACACTTCATCAATTGAATCAAGCAATAAATCAATTAGCTTCCCGACGTTCGGACACTCAAGGAACTCCTATGGCTACATGTGGAGAATCAATAAAAGAGCGTAGCATAAAGGAGATACTAGAAACTCCAATGGACAGTACGGAGCATGACTTTGTACTGAAACAAGTGGAGGAAGCTGTAATTATTGAAGAGAAAGAAGTGGTTGCAGACTTAGGAGATGCTGAACCTCCATGGGAAAGTCAGGTTATAGAACCTCCTTCCAAGGCGATTGAAATTGATGCTGAGGAGGGTGTACAACCTCTAAGGCATATCATGATTAAGGACTTGGAAGAGGTCGATCAAGAGATGGAGATTAAAGAAGAAGAAGCACAGCCTCCCATGCCCTCAGTAAGCAATGAAGAAGAGATTGAATTGGAAGAAAGCTACCAAGAGGAAGATGTTGAAATTGAAGAAGCTTGCAAAGAGGTGGAAGTTGTCAAAGAGCACAAGGGAGTGGAGCTTGGAATCACCTTGCCAAAGTTATTGGAGACCCCTCCCCCTAAGTTGCCATCATCCTTCACAACATTCAAGTGGGTAAAATTCATATTCCTTAGCTTTCTAATTCCACTTGAATATGGGCTACTGGAGACGGATGGTCAACTTAGAGCTCTTTGTGACATTAAGAGTAAGAGGAAGATGGTCAGTGGTAAGAATTGTCCTGCAATGTTCATTATGGTTGGAAGCTTTAAGTTTAAATGCAAAGGTTGGCGTAGAGCTCAATTGAATGGGTCTGGGAAGTTGTTTGGACGCTTCAGTGAGAATTCTAAGACTAAACCACCCAGATGGAATCATGATAATCAACTAGAAGATGGGTGCAAAGGCAAGGTCTGGGACCCCAGAATTCAATCTAGAAATCAACACTCTTGGGGCCTTGTCACTTGCTTTAACTTACTTGAAGGCTTTCTGCGCCTAGTTTGGGATCCCGGAGGCCATTGGAATTACAAACATTGGTGGAGATTTCTGGATGAGTTCAAGCACAAGCCACCATAACAGGAAGCTCATCAAATGTCTAACTTAAGGACTTTAACTAAAAGTGCTAGGTGGGAGACAACCCACTATGGTATGATTGTTCCTCTTACAATTTTTATTTAGTTTTATTTGTTTTTGAGTTTTATTTTATTTTATTGTATTGAACCTGGAGTTTTGCATAACATTCATATTAGCATTACATTCTGCATTTTTCATGCATAAAAAAAAAGCACGCACGCGACGCGGCAGCGTCGCTGACGCGTCCGCGTCACATGTGCGTTGTGAAGAAGAAAAATCGAACAGAGAGTCACGCGATAGCGTGGCTGGAGGCATGCCTTTAGCACAATTCATCCCACGCGACCACGTCGCTGATGTGTCCGTGTCACATGGGGAACCTGCCTCCCACGCATCCGCGTCACTCACGCGGCCGCGTGACCTGGAAATCGACGTAAGAAAGGGTGCACGACCGAAAGTTGTGCGAGAGTGGTGCTGGACTGGTGCTGATTGCACACGCCTTACCTCGCGGACGCATGGCTCACGCGTCTGCGTCATATCCCCATGATGGCCACTCACGCGATCGCGTCGACCACGCGACCGCGTCACCCTGGATTTTGGCAATACCAAGTTTCGAACAGAGAGTTGTGCGATCGCGAGGCTGCACTTGGGCCAATCGCACAAATCAGGTCACGCGATCGCGTGACCCATGCGTCCGCGTCACCTGACCTTATCGCGCACCACGCGACCGCGTCACCCACGCGTCCGTGTCACATGCGGTGCACAGAATATCCAGATCAGCCAAAATATCTTATCTTTTCTTCTCCAAATCCTTATTTTTCTTATCTTTTCTAATCCTAATTTCTTCTATCTTTTCTTCTTTCTTTCTTACTTTATTTCTTTCACTTCTCACTCCTTTTCACTTTCATTATATTTTACTTAATTTATTTGAATATTTCATTCATTGTATTTTAATTTAGTGCATATTTTTCTTTTCTTTTCTAAATTCATTATTTTTCTTTGGTGTTGATTTTCTTATTTAACTGTTGCATCTTTTCTTGAATTATTTTGGTGCTTAGTGACTTGTTTTACACTATGGGATGATATTAATTATCTTCCAATGCCAATCTTTTATGATACTTGCACTTCATTTGCATTGACATGAACTTATATTGATATTTTCATTACCCACACTCTTCCCCATTGTTACAAATTTTGTACCACTGGTATGCCATGGCTTCTATTATTTTCTCACGTACATGTTGAAGCTTCCATGTAAATGAGACCCTTTTCATTTGGCATTAATCCACCCATAGTTCATTTATTTTCTTATCTCTATTTCTGGGTTACTTTTCTTCCCTTTTCTTTCAGGATGGCCACCCGGAAAGGAACCGGAAGACGTTTACATGTGAAGACAAACAAGTCCATCAGCACAACAGTTGGAGAGACCCATCCACTTGTACATCTCAGCATGCACCGAGGACGGTGCAATCTTTAAGTGTGGGGAGGTCGATACCGATCTCCATGGGTTAGTCACTCTTCTATCTCAACACCAATGATTTATTTTCCTTGTTAGTTGTTGCATTTACAAATTTGATTGCATGATTATTTGATTTTATGCATATTTTACCACTTGGTTGAAGTAATATTTTCTTTTTCAAGAAACCTTTTAAGAGCATTTCACTAATTTGAATAAAATTTAATGTTACACTTGTTTGAAGAAATATTATATTGGAACATGGTTTAGAGCTCGAACACACAAAACCAGTGAGATTTTGAGCTTATTTAAATTGGTTGCATTTTATCAACCAATATTCTGTTTTAGTGTGTATTTTTCTCTCTAAAATTGTGATCTTTGTCTTGCTTAATTCTATATTTTTATTATTTGATGTACGCATACACTTACATGATTGAGGCCTTTGTTTCACTAAGCTTACATACCCATATGGCCTTAACCTTTCATTATCCTTTGCAAACCAATTTGAGCCTATTTTACCCCTTTTATTCTTTACTTTAGCACATCATTAACTCTAAGCGGAAAATAATAATATTCTTAATTTGAATCCTTGGTTAGCTTAGACTAGTGAGAGTGCTTATGAATTAAGTGTGGGAAAGTTGAATTTGGAAATATTTGGTTTGAGAATTGAGTATGTTAGAATTTTCTGAAAATGTAAAAAAAATATTTAGGACATGATTCATGCATCCAATAATTTAATCATATGCATTAAGAAAAATAAAAGAAAAGAAAAAAAAATATTAAAAAAAAAGAAAAAAATGAGAAAAAGAAAAGAAAAAAGAGCAATTAAGTAGAAAGGGGACAAAATACCCAAAAGTAAGTGGTGAAAACAATGCATATGCACTGTACTTGAAATTAGAATGCATGAATATGTGGAAAACATGGTTAATGGATAGTTGGATGTGGTACTATGATTACATGGATTGTCTAAAGTTAGGTGGAAAGTTTAAGTTAATTAAGGATTCAAATTTTAGTCCACTTGGCCAAATACAATCCTACCTTGACCTTAACCCCATTACAACCCTTAAAAGACCTCTTGATATGTGTATCTGTGCATTAAATTTATGTTAATTGTTAGATGAAGAGCAAGTCTTAGAAAGCAAGTTTAGTAGAGAATTGAGAGAATCGAATCTAAAACACTTGAGTGATTATAGTGTATACACTACCAGTGAGGGTTCGATGCTCAATCCCTTGTTCCTTGCTTTCATGAGCTATTTTCTTCTGCAAGTTCACTTGTACTTCATTTTTATGATTTGAATTAGTGAATTCCAGTTCATATTTATTCTTGGAGAATTTATTTACTTTTAACCAAGTAGGTAGAAACACTTTGCATGTAGTTGCATTCATACAGATAGGTTGCATTTCATGCATTCTTACTTTCCTCTTCATTCCTTTATAGCTTCTCTTGAGCTTAGCATGAGGACATGCTATTGTTTAAGTGTGGGGAAGTTGATAAATTGCTATTTTATGGTTTATCTTGTACTCAATTGAGTGGGTTTTATCAACTCTTTACCCACTTATTCATACTATTTGCATGGTTTTACATTTGCCTTCCTAGTTATGTGCTTTGATTGAAAACATGCTTCTTTGACCTTAAGTTCCCTATGTTTAATCCTCTCTTATTACCATTAGATGCCTTGATATGTGTGTTAAGTGATTTCAGAGATTACAAGGCAGGAATGGCTCAAAGGATGGAAAGGAAGCATGCAAAAGTGGAAGGAATACAAGAAGTTGGAGAAATTGCTAAGCTGTCCAGCCTAACCTCTTCGCACTCAAACGGCTATAACTTTAGCTACAGAGGTCCAAATGACACGGTTCCAATTGCGTTGGAAAGCTAACGTCCGGGGCTTCGATTTGATATATAATATGCCATAGTTGCCCTAACACTAGGCGACGCGAACGCGTGCTCCACGCGGACACGTCGCAGTTCCGAAAATCAGCGTGGCAGATTTCTTCTCCAGCGATTTCTGGGCTGTTTCTGACCCAGTTCTCGGCCCAGAAAATACAGATTAGAGGCTATAAAGTGGGAGAATCCATTCATTCATGATAACATGCTTTCATAATTCACAATTTTAGGATTAGATGTAGTTTTTAGGGAGAGAGGTTCCCTCCTCTCTCTTAGGATTTAGTTTTAGGATTTAGGATTATTTCTTCTTCATCACAGGTTCAATATTCCTTTTTATTTATTTTCTCAATTTAATTTATGAATTCTTCTATGTTACAGATTATTCTTTTGATTAATGTTATTTGTGGTATTTCAGTTTATTATTGCTCTCTTTTATTTATATTACTGTTGCTTCCAATCTGAAGACATTTTTATTCCGGTAGATTTACTTTTTCCTTTTTGGTCTTGGTTAAGAAATCAGTAACTCAGGAGTTATCAAACTCAAACATGATTGATAATTGTTATCTTTGCTAATTGAATTGAACTTCAATAATCCCAATCTTTCCTTAGGGATTAACTAGGATTTGAAGATCTAACTAATTAGTCACTTGACTTTTCTTTACTTTAAGTAAAGGCTAACTAAGTGGAATTAAGATTCAATTTTCATCATCATTGATAAGGATAACTAGGATAGGACTTCTAATTTCTCATACCTTGCCAAAAGTTTATTTTACAGTTATTTATTTGCTTTACAGTCTTTTTACTTATTTCAATTGCAATTTAAATTACTTACTCCTCATCTTCAAAACCCCGATTTACAATCTCCATAATCGATAATAAGAACATACTTCCCTGTAGTTCCTTGAGAAGACGACCCGAGATTTAAATACTTCGGTTATCAATTTATTTAGGGGTTTGTTACTTGTGACAACCAAAACGTTTGCACGAAGGGATTTCTGTTGGTTTAGAATCTATATCTACAATGCGACTATTTTTATAAAATTATTTACTAGCAAAAATCCCTAACGTCATGGGGCTTCAACTGTGTAGGGTTTTTTGGGTTTGGAAGGGTTGCGAGCCGAACATATCCTTGAAATGGAGTTTTCTACACCTGAGGAGGCAAGCAGCTTCTATAACAACTACAGCCGACTAAAGGGCTTTTCCTCAATGCGCGATAAGACGGTTAGAAACACTTTCAGTGAGATTGTGAGGTACATGTTCGTTTGTAACAGGCAAGGGTTTCAAGAGAAGAAGTTGTTGGAAAAGGTTGATCGCAAAAGGGATCATAAGGTTGTAACCCGATGCAGATGTCTTGCCGAGATGAGGATAAAGCGGAAAGACGGTAGTGGGAAGTGGTACGTGTCGCGTTTCGTCGAGGAGCATAATCATGAACTAGCGTTCGGCAAGCTTGTGGATTATCTACGGTCACATAGGAAGATATCTGAGGTAGAAGTTGCTCAGCTAACAAGCATGAGGGAGATTGGGATTAGCATTCCAAAGATTTATAAGTCATTTGCACCACAACTTGTGAGTTTCAACCTGGTTACATTTACAAAGCAAGATATGTATAATGAGGTACGGAAGCAACGAGGGCTCTAGGGTGGGGACGTAAATGCAACTATAAGGTACTTGGAAGGTCTGGCACATATGGATGAGAGAATGTTTTGGAGGTATAAGGTGGGGGTAGGCCAACACCTGTGCAACTTGTTTTGGAGCGACGGTCGTTGTCAGGAAGATTATTCCGTGTTCGGCGATGTGCTAGCATTTGATGCTACGTACGGTCGTAACAAGTATAACCTCCCTGTTGTTGTGTTCTCCGGAGTAAACCACCACAACTAGACCTACGTTTTTGGAACGGCCATGGTTTCATGCGAGTCACATGAATCTTACATTTGGGTCCTTCAGCAATTTTTGGAATGCATGCAAGGAAAGGCACCGCAATCTGTTGTCACCGATGGTGACCCAGCCATGCAGTTGGCGATTCAGTCGGTTTTTCTTGAGGCGCATCATCGGTTATGCACTTGGCATCTTTTTTTAGAAATGCAACATCGAACATCTGTGACCCGGGATTCACACAACTATTTCGACATTGCATGTTGGATGATATGGAAATTGATGAGTTTGAAGCGCATTGGGCCTCCATGATCCATGAGTATGGTGTTGGCGACGTTGACTGGGTGAAGGACTTGTATGTGAAAAAGTACACATGGGCAACAGCTGGGGTACGGACAACTTCTAGGTGCGAATCACTCTACGCCAAACATGGGAGGTTTGTTGAGAGCAGGTATGGTGTGTTGGAATTTGTTACAAATTTTTAGAGGTGTGTCGATTTTCTTTGGGACAACGAGGATGAGCTGGAATTTCACTCTTGGTATGGTACACTTATTTTACAAACCGAGTTTGTTGAGTTGGAAAAGTCAGGGTGGACCAAGTTCACTCGTGAGATGTTCGTTAGATTTCAGGAAAGCCTGAAACGTTGTGTCCGTGTGAGAATATCTGAAATTAATGAAACAGTGCACCCGCATATATATACTATCCAAAAGTATCGGAGGCCTAACATGACCTGGCAGGTCTGTAGGGAGCCTATTTCCAACAGCTTTAGCTGCACGTGTATGCGGATGGATTCGTTTGGTATTCCATGTGTGCACATCATGGCCGTGTGTGTAAGGCTAGACTTAGGGAAACTTTCTGAAAGCCTAGTTTTGCGTAGGTGGTCCAAGACAGCCAAAATACAGTCCGAAAATGAAAACATTGAGCACTGCACTGCTGACCAAAGCATGACATATAGAACAAGGTTGGTAGCATTTTTACAGCTGTGCAAGCGGTTAGCCCGGGTGGCTTGCATGAGTGATGATGACTTTAAGATTTACTCGAAGAAACTTTTATCCGATGCGGTTTTTCTTGAAATAAAGTATGGCCTTCGACCAAGAATCAATGTTCTCGCAACAACAACCGACAATGGAGTGAAGGACCCAGTTCGTGTTAGAACTAAAGGTACAGGTCGGTGCAGTCAAGCCGGTGCTTCTGCTACCAAGAAGAAAAGGAAGTGAAGTTCGTGCAGGAAACTCGGGCACCGGAGGACTCGATGACCTAACGGGGTGACGCTAGCCGCGACAACAAATCAAAATGCCAACAAAGGAGGACAGAAACGCAAGAGAGAAAAGGTTACATTCTAATTTAAACATTCATGAAATATATACGGTCTGACATATGACAGTTAAAGTCAAGGTATGGTGTTGAAAATCGAACGATATTGAATTCTGTGATATCAAGTGTGACATGATGCACTGATCTTTCTATTACTATTTTCTTTTATACACACTTTTTTCACACCTTCGGAATAGTAACCTTACTTTTTTATTCCATATAGAAATGTGTTTTATGAGTTATCAGACAATTACAAATTTAAACTGGCATTCCAGTTGTGTGAAGAATTGAAGTTCAAGTTCCTTTCTTAGTATTTTTCCCATGTCGTATTTCTCTGCTTGAATTCTAATTAATATCTATCGCTTCGTTATTATTAAAATTGATGTATTGTGTCTAAAATCTGCATGTTTAACATTGCAACTGCAGTATTTCTTTCTATTCGCAAAACATGACAAAAACATATGGACATCTGCACTGGTTGGAAAGTCGTGACTTAGTCTCCGTTCGGAATCTTTTAGATGCGTTGATTTAAATAACATCATGTGTTATTTTATTTTTCATGTTAGCTGTTCGATTCATTTAGGAAATAGGCATGTTGATTTTATATTGCATCCTTGGTACCCTTTACTGAATTATTATTTTTCTTCTGGATATGCTTATGGCAACGTCTCTTTATTTATGTCGTTAGTGATGGTGTTAATTTTCTGGTACTTTATCATCTGTGAACCAACCTGCTTTATCATTTGCTGATACAGCGTCATGAAAGAGGTTGGGTGTTACTAACGGGGCAGAATTCTTCTCAACCCGTCGCACAGGATTCGAATCCAATTTCTCTTGCAGATGACTGATGATCCTTTTCGTACTCTTCTACTGTGTCGGGTGGTTGATTCAAACTTTGTGTCCCTTTACCAAGGATGAATATAGGGTCTAGTCAACTGAGATGATGTCTTCCACAGTATTCATATTAGTAATAAAGTAGTGACTAGAAGGACCACGTTTATTACAACTAATGATTTCAAAGAAACTATATCGTTGCATGTTTCTGCACATGTTAATTCATGGCTAATGCAGAATCCTTTGTTATATGATGTAGCAATGCGCACGTCACCAATTAGTTTTCTCTTTACATTGGTTAACATTGTTACAATTTTATCCCATCTTCTGGATGGGCTTTACAACTTTGGTTGTGTGAAAACTAATTCTTATGTAGTTCACCCGAAAGTAAACTTTTATGCTATTAATCACGGTGCATTTTCTCGGCATCAGCTAATAGCCTTTTTATTATGTGAATTTATTTGAAGCTGTTTTCCTACAATATTTGCTCTAGTGATATGTGGTTTTCCATTCCTTTAAAAACAATCACATTTAATTTCAACTGCATGACGTATTAAGATGCAAGAGGGAGCTTTCTTGTGGGTATGAAGCCATTAAGTTCATGAAAGGCATGCAACCGGTCCATTCCTAGTGCAGCGTATCAGCATCGAACATGTTGTGCGTGTCCAAATTGATGCCAAACTAGCTTCGTATTATCCACTTTAAGTAAAGTTGGCGAGAATGTCAGATTGTGAGACAATCTTAGCTGCTTCGGGGATTTTTGGCAAATGTTTTCTTCACCTTTAATTACTCTCTCTCTCTCTCTCTCTCTCTCTCTCTCTCTCTCTCTCTCTCTCTCTCTCTCTCAAACTTATAACATTTACATAACTTAAGTCGTGTTACACTGTCAAGCTGTATTTTATGCTTGCCATAATAAAAAAATAAAAAAATAAAACTTTATAGGAATCGTAACTGATCCATGCATGATCTAAAGAGCTAAGCAAACCATTAGAAAATCACCTCAGCAGGGCCTCTCTTCGGTTTCAAGTAGCATAGGCAAAGAAAATTGTTGACAGCAAAACCCAATCGAGTTGAACTCTTTTGCACTTGCATTAGCTAGTCATAGTCACATAACCAGAAAGATTACACATTTTAAGCCCGACATTTAAGGTGGTAAATACATTGCAAATTATTCTCCACTATCTCAACAGATGACCAAGTTAGTAATTTCAATGCTATTTGAGAGGCTTATATGGTAATTTAAAAGCACAGGAGGTGTTAAATATATAACTAAAAACCTGTACCTACAAACAATTTGATTTACCCCTCTCATCAATGTAATACGTCATCGCTTTCCTCATTTATTTGTTGAATCTTAATTTTGAGATCACGAAGTTGCGAACAAAATAAAAAAGAAAAAAATGTGACGATACTGTCAACCACATTCATAAGCATTCACTACTTAATGGGTAAGGATACACCCTGTTTTCAAACTAAAAACAACAACATCTATTCAAAACGATTTCCATCATTCGATACACATACATCACCGACAATACATAAAATGGCAACCAAGTAGACTTTATTTAGTATTGGCAATATCCCCATTTAACTTATAGTAACCCAGCTTCACATAGTAGGAAGATGTAAGTGGGGAGTGTGGAGATTGTACTCTAGCCTGTCGACAAGACCACTAGTATCCACACACAAAAGTAGCCATCAGCAGGTAATTAAGGCCTATATTCTTAGACAAGATTATGTAAACAATAAAACAAAATACAACCTAACGGTATCAACGACATCAAACGATATTGGCACCAAAATGATACTTAGCCTATTTCAATATGTTGTATATAAATGTCGCTGAATCTCTTTCATATGATAGAGGATAACTCCTTAGTGCGCAGTATCTTCGTCCAAGCGCCCTCCGCCTTCGACTCCACTGCAGCCTTGACCTCGTTGCAGTCCAAAAGAACAATTATTGTTGCGGTCTTCATCCTTAATTTCAAATGATCCATCCATTAGTAACACAAGATTAGTTGTGAGAAGAAGATTATATCATTTAAAAAATAAAAAAATGAGTTAGAAGATAAACTTGACAAGAAAGGTTCGCTAGTGTGAATTTTCCCTCTGTTTGGAGCCAGTTCAACATCCAGAGACAAGAATCATTACTACGTAACCAAAAATTATGTCCATGTCATTAACTTTGACCAAATCCACTAAATAAACCATTGTTTAAATTCACTTCATAATTGATAGTAAATATGAAGTATACCATTGTGGATCGCATGGGACTCCTTCAGGATACTGTACTGGTCCTCATGTGGTAGGATCAGTGGAAACATGGACAAAACTCTTTAGGTTCATGTCTAGCTTGAAAATCTGGGCTAGCATAAGTAGCTGCATATGGTTAAACGAAAATTGTTGTCATAAACATGTTCATGAATACCACGACAGCCTGTTGCCAAGTCTTTCATGTTTTAAAATCATAAACCACTTTTCAAAATACTCACAATAGTTTGCATATTGCGCTCCCCCCGTTCCTTGTATCCAGGTGCTCTTGTTACATCTAGGCAGTACACTGTGGCTCGCTTCACGTCCACAACCATCAAGTACCATGTGTAGGTTTGTTCGCATACCGGCACAAAGACCTATCAATGCAGTCAGGTCATTGTATGCTTAAATTGGGTACTCTAGATGCAGTACAAAAAGAAAGAGTTATGTTTCTAACATGTTCAAGCTTAGGTGTCACCGATATCCATCTGTTCAGGTATTTCATGATTATAACTTCCAACGGCCTCAGAAAAAGAATGTCATCGACAAACACGAAAGGTGTGTACCAAACACAAGGAGGAAGAACACAACAAGCTTTCATGGAAGCGCTCATTAACATGATGTTCATAATCTGACAAAAACAAAAAGACAAACACTTCAGCTTCCCAGGCAGATAGAAATTTTAATATGGCAGGGTTAGATTTAATTCACATTGACATTAGGCATGTAAATGGGGGACAGAGAGTGGAACACTGCTCTAGGGACTTCTAATGTCGAGAATTTAAACAACACTTCCCTGTTACAACATACACACAATACCGTGTGTGATCCATGGTTTCTATGGAGAAATAAACTAAACAGTACTAAATTTGCAATATGCACATAAGTATACTTACAAATACTGATCAGTTTTTCCATAAATGTAAGTAGCCATTTTGCATTCATCATAAGTCAAATCCATGTGCACAGTTGGCCTGAATACCATTTGAAACCCCTAATCAAACAATCAAAAATAAAGTATCACATCAGCCACTCAATACTAACAACAAATGTACGTCATGATGCGTAATATATGATTCATTTAGAGTGTGTGCATGACTTGCCAGTGGAATTAGTAACACGGGGGGAGTCTATTATGTTCGACATCCCATATGGTCTAAAACCACTTCCATACTGCAGAGAAGGAGAACTTATGTTGGCATGGCCAGTGATAACGGATAGTGTGGGCTAAGTAATGAAAGGTTGGCCTACTGCGTTTATAGCTTTCGACACTACGGGTTTCAATTTGGGTTTCTTTACTGGATTGTTGCAGTTCTCCAGTAACGCGAATACTTCACAGACTTTACTGGTGCAGTCAAACTAAGACATGTTCGAAAGGTCCATAAAACCTGCACAAATTATTGGTATGGCTGAGTCATTCGTTTCAATTCCTAAAACACCATTTTACAGAATTCAAAGGGAAGATGGTATACCTTATCATTAGCAACTGCTGCGGATTCATGTGTAATGGTACCTTTTATAGTGGTCCTTTTAGGCACTCCAGAGCACCAATACTGTGCAAAGGTCCCTTTCAGGGATCCAGCCTGGGTCTTCGCTGTAATGGGACGCGGAGTGAAAAATGCCTCGTTGATTATGACATCGTCATCATAATCGGGAGAGTTCGGCACAATGATATCTAGCAAGGAGTTGCTGCTGGCCAACAATACCCCCTTTCCTTTTTCCACCATCTTTTCGGTTGGCGTTCGTGAGCTGAAACGAGTAGTCGCTGCAGTTGTCGAATGAATTGTTGTGGGCTAAATTAACTCCAACATGGTCCCACCAAGATTAGGGTTGGTAACTGCTGCTATGGATACCATACTCCCCGACGTATTTTGACTCTTCATTTGTTTCGTTAGTAACGATTGCAGCTCTGTTAACGTTACTTTGGTGTGTAACATTGGTCGTTCCAGTGCTGACATCCGTTCTTCCAAAGTGACTATCCTGGAGTCGATCTTCTATGGCTATGGTGCAAAAAAAGAAGAAACTTTCGACATCAGTAAGGAACATTAGTCTAGGTTTAAAACGTGTTACATGCAAATCATTTGAAAAGTGGCTTGTGCAAAATATAGTTTCAGTCTCATTATGTTTTTATTAACACACAATGGACGAATACAGGACCACGGCATGTGGGGCACACCCTTAACTTTACTTAACCCAAGACAAAATTTGCTGCCTTTGTTCCAATCCCAGGCACATGTCATGCGTGGGTCGTCTATCGAAAAGCTATCCAGCCTTAAAGTTAAAGCATTTGTAAATGGAAAAAATTAAATGGGTTAACGATGAACCTCTAGTAGCCTAACTGCCATCTAAATTAAGTCATCATGTGGGACCTTGGAATCTTCCGTGAGGTTTTCACTCGGGCTGTCTATAGCGCCCTGTTGCATCACCAAGAATTTAAAACAAGGTGTTCCCGTCAAAGAAACACAAATTAAACACTAGGAATTGATTCGGAGAAAACAAGGTAATAAGTAATAGCATAATCCAATTTTCAAAAGGATGGCCATACCACATTCATGGTTAGCTCCAGATTCAGATTTGTTGGTCCGTCATCAACAACGATGTTGTCAACAGGAGCCAACTTTACAGCCGATACGACACTGAAAAAAAGGCTCAATAGATAACAAAAGTCGCATAAATAGAGTGGAGCAAGAGTATTTTGACATTGAATGTGATGAAGGGAGATGGAAATTGTTGTGTAACAACATCATTGGCAAGGAATGACATACAGGAAGCAATACTTACGCATCAGTGGCCTCAAAATCCTGGGAGTCGATAATCCCGCACCCAAAGTTATCGATTCCCACCATTGATTTTTTTTGGTGATACCTTGCCTTAGTGAATTGATACCAGAGTAGAAGGGAAAGGTTACTCTTAGACTATGTGTCTTCCACTGTTCTACATTGAATTCCTTTTAAAGAGATCCGTTCATGTATGTGTGACTAAATCTGACAATTGATTCGACAACTTGAAGCTGGCCCACATCCTTTCACCTTAGCGGAACTTTGATACACTTACAAGCACATGATACTTGCAATGTCACTAAAGAAAACCTCACACACCTTAGTCTAACAAAATGGGCTTCGTTGACTAAGTAATAGCAAGCCAATTGCATGTCCACGCTGTTGGCCTAATGAAATTCCATGAGAATCATATGCACGAATCTTAAACATAGACTTGAACGGTGCAATATTAGCAATCCTTGTTGCCCACCTTTTTTTGGCTTTGATAAGACGTCACAAATCCCCTCTGAGAGAGTAGCGTGTAGGTATGTTCTTCTAATGTATACTCATAGACCCTAGTTGAAGGAAACCCATATCCTATACTATAATTGGAAAAGATTCTTAAATTCTAATACATGACTCACCCTACTCCTTGATATCGAAAATGCATGAAAACACCCCCAATAAAAATGGTGCACATACCGATATGTGGTGTTACAATGCTGTGCTTAAGTACATACATACGGCTCCATAATACGAATAAGCATTTACTAACTTATATCAAGTAAATTACATACTACTTTAACTAAATTTATATGTATCATATATATTCATGATAAGGGTATCTAAATTCCAATGGGCAGCACTATAAATTTTGCAGTTCGTAACTATTTCCATTTAAACGAAGATACATTTTAAAGTATATTTCAAAAAATCTTTTGTTTTTACGCCATTTTGTTTTCCTTTATTTGAATTCTTTATAATTTTATCTAATTTTTGTTAATTAATTATGTTGTTAAAAATATAGCACACATTTGTGTGTTGTAGAAAAAATGTATCAAATTATTTTTATGAGAAATTATTTTTTATATTATCTTAAAGAAGAGATCAATATAACAGTTTAAAAAATAATGTAAATATGAAATTTTAAATAAAAATTAATTAATATTAAATTTTTAAAATACAAAAGCAAATTGTCTAGATATTTAAGAAATAAAAATGCCTCAACAAAATAAAGTAGACAGAAATAATTCTCCTTTTTTTAACAAGAGTACTCTCATTTTGTCTCTTTAATTTATTTTAGGTATGTATTTCATATTTATCTCTTAAATATTTATTCAACTTGTTATTGTATTTTAAAATTTAATATTAAATATTTTTTAAGTTAAAATATCATTTTTAAGTTATTTTTTAGACTGTTATATTGGTCTCTTTTTTAAGATAATACAAAAAATAATTTGTCAAAAAAATAATTTGTTTACCCAATATTTACATAACAAGGTACTAATAAATTAAAAATTCAATGAATAAAAATACTATAACAAAAACAAAATAGGAAACTTCGATTTTATCATTTTAAATTTGTGTTATTAGTTCTAATAATATATTCAAGTTTTAAATAATTTATGTGTGATAAAAAATGTTTACTTATTTACAGTACCAATTTTGTTATTATATTTGTATGTTCATGGTTTTAATTATACTTTTATGTACTCTCAATAGATTTATTTTATTGTATTATATTTTATATATGAATATATGTTCTATCGAGTAATTTAATAAAGATATGTTTTTCTTAGTTACATAAGGTACTGTGTCGGGCTGTCGGCTCTGTTTTTATTTATTACTGTTAATGTTTTATTAGTTCTTACTTTTAAAAATTTTACTTAAATTAGTGGGTTTGTTCTTATTACGCCTAATATTTTTTAATTTTTGTGTTATACAAATATGACTTGATTACATTAACTTGCAAGAATAAACTAAAACTAAAGCACAAAAATATATACATGTAAATTTTTCCTTTATAAAAAATGTCGATCTCAAAAACGATCTCAATAGAAAGGATTGTGTTTCGCCCCGCTTGCTACAGGCCAATAACAGTGACGCCTGGGTAGTAGCAGCAGTAATGGATTATTCCAGTTGCTCCAGGTTGAACTTGTCTACACCAGCCTGGGTAGTACCCGCAGTAGTTGTTATTCCATTCGCTTTGGGTTTTGCGGGTTGTACCAAGTCGATCGTAGTTCAAACCCACTAGGTCCACACTTGGTGTTCATGTCCATGGTTAGCTACCGAGACGTGTCGGGTTGCATATATTACCGACAGATGATATCATCAGCCATAGAACAGGCATGCATTATATGCTTGGCGTGAGGCAGCTCAATGAGTCATTTTAGAAGTTTCTGAAGAGACGGACCCTAGATTTTGGGTTTACGGTTATATATATATATATATATATATATATATATATATATATATATATATATATATATATATATATATATATATATATATATATATATATATAACTCCATTGTATATATTATGTTTTTTCACCCTTAGAGGTTGCAGCAGACAAGTTAACTGGTATAACTTGTTATTCAATTCTTAGTTCGTCTAATCAGAATAATTAGTTTAACTAGTGAATTACAAGGTAATTAGCGGAATAATTAATTAGATCCACTTAAATTAGAAAGAAACATGACTTGAAAAAAGTTAGGGTTAAGTGAGTTATTGTTTAGGGGTGTTTAGGGTGTAACTTCACAGCGTCATATTCTTGGGTTATATTTTGTCTCAATGAGTTTATAAGTTGATTAACTAACATTGAGCTTGTGGTATAATATGTAAACAGTGATTTTTTATAAATAGTCTCAAAAGTACATTGTTTGACGTATTTAATGAGTAAACCACAACAGTCTGGCATGATTTAGCTGCTGTTCCTAACCCTAAGCAGGGTTCCAAGATTTGTGCTCAATTTGGCACACTCTCAGAGCACAGGCACGATTTACCGTAAACTTAAAATGTTTAAGAAACCCAAAATGACTTACGAAGACTATGAGTCTATAAATTCATGAGGATGCCATAAACAGTTCATACGTGAAGTTTTTTTAATTCGACAGACATAAGAGAGACACGGAATTTGAAATATTATGTATATCTATACAGTGAAGGATCTAAAAAATTTTAACAATGAAGGCAAAGTATAGATAATGTAATAATAATTTTTGTAATTATTTTATGTTATTGTAAAATATAATTAGCCTTTTAAATTATCTAATTCACAAATTAAAATGATAAAATAATAATTTAAAACTTTTTTGGTCCCTAAGATATAAGCCGAAAATTTTCTCATCCCTAACTTTTTTTTATACAAAATCATCCCTAAAGTTTAAAACCAAGTTTTAAAATCGTCATTTTTACTTAAGAAAAACGAAAAATAAGAGTATGAGAGTGTTTGTCGTGCTGTGAAAGGGGAACGAAAGAAGAAGGGGGAAAGGAAGAAGAAGAGGAATCTCTCCACGATCCACCTCTGTCTCCGCTTCTGTCGCGAAAATTTTAAAACCAAGTCAAACCTTAGGGGTTTAAAACCAAGTTAAACCTTACGAACCACTTTGTATGAAAAAAAGTTTGGGGACGAAAAATCTTTTTGGCCTACACATTAGGAACCGAAATCGTACTTAACCTTAATTCAGAACAATAAAAGACAATTTAAAATCTATTCTTTTGAATTTTATATTTTCAAAAATTAAATAATTTTTCTATTGTCAATACAATTAAATATCTCTTTTCATATATGTTACTAAATATTCATCTAAAAATATATCTCCCATATAATTATGAAGTCAACTTTTTATGATGTTCATAGTAGAGATAGTTCTTTCAACTCATGCAGTTACTACGAGCAAAACTAAAACTAACTTCAAAAGAAAAATACTAATGAATAAACAATATTTTTTTGAGTTTCAACTAATTTTTGAAAAATGAACACCAATTGTTTTTGAATTTGAACATTGATCATCAAAATACACATTTAATATGAAGTTCTCAAGTTGACTATCAAGTGTCAAAAGTTAAATGAATGAAAATTTATTGGATTAGATAGAACATTAGTCAAAAGTTAGGGACTTCAACATTTAGGATAATTAGAGTAATTGTAAACCTAAAATTTATTTTGACTTCTAATTTTTTTATGTTTTTATTAATTTTCTTTTTAAAATTTAATACGAAATTAAGTTTAATAAGATAACATTTTTTAATGTGGGATTATTTAACACAATAAATATATATTAGTAGAGTTAAATTTAATAAAATAATTTTTATAATAATTTAATATAATAGGGTCAATATTAATAATATAGTGGAAGGCAAAAAACTTCTTTACCAAGAATCACTCAAAACAAAATTGTAAATTTCACTGGGGCATTTGCCCCCACTCCCTTGTGAATGAATTCGTCTCTGCATCTATATTAATTTTTCTATCAGCATAGTACTTTTGATTACAATATTTTTAAAATCAATACGAGTTGTTCATATTATAACAATAAGATCAACAATATTCATTGTTATGAAATTTAATTAAAATTCTAATGTAACTCATATCTACTTACATTGTGAGTTATAGAATAAAAGTGAACTCTTTGACTCAACCAAAAAAAAAAAAAACTTCATGAGTTAAAATATAAAGCACATTTTTTATATAGTTTGACCCGCCTAATGAAATTAGTAATCGACATTATAAATGGGTATATTTGTATGGTAAAATAAAAGTACTTATAATAATTGACTTTATAATACTAACCACATGAATGACTCCAATGAACATAGTATACAAATGACTGCATATGCCACCGATATTTATACATCAGTATCATGTATTCCCGTATCTATAGCACCAGCCAAAAGGATGCATATATTTGTTTAGTTTTGGTAGAAAGCAATAGTAAGTCATTGTGTCACATCATTCAACTTCCAATGTACAAACTAGATCTAGACATCCCTTTACAGGGTTTGCTACTAAATCCACCCACCAAATCCCTTGACATCATTCTAATTCCATAGCCAGGTTAGATACACAGTCTAAAACATGAATGCGCCAATGGCCAACAAATGAGCTCAATGATTAATGAATCCTTCAGTCCGATTCGTTTGACAAATTAAAAACCCCATAGGGTTTGCAAGAAAATTAATCAGTGGTGAGGTATTGTCATATAGTTTGCAAAATTATTGCGCCAGTTACCCAGTTCGGGAATGCACACGCCCTCACTTCACCTGCCTTCGCTGGATTAATTCATTACACACAAGTTTGTAGAGCCTTCATGCAAACGAAAAAGCAACCCCACAATTTGTGACACCCAGTTTGGAAATTGTACTACACCCCCACACCTAAATTTCTGCAGCCTCCCTAGTCTTAGATATTTCAGGAAGTTCATTATTACTGAGTCACGGATCAAGTACACCTCCAATCAAATCCGACCTGACGTGTATGACAAAACCACACTTTGTGGTTAATTTTGTCTTTTCAAATCTCGAAAAGAGGACTTCCACATCTTCCCTAGCAAGTTTCCCTCACCCTACAAAGATAGCACTTTCTTTCACATTCTGGCGAAAGCCCATTTAAAAAAAATATGTGAAGTCCTTCCAAAATAAAAAAAAGGAAACCATACCTCCACCGTATTTATCCAACACCAATGGAGCACATGTTGCAGCAATTCACGTTCTTCGTTGTCACCAAGGGAGTTAAGCCTGAAATATATGCATCGTTCGGTGAAGCCAATAAGCAGATCATCAACCATCCGGAACTGGAATACCAGGCCTTCAACAGTTACCTTGTCGCACTCCATGCCTACAAGGCTAGGATGGAAACGCTACGGGCGGACAGAGAAGGTCTTGCAGAAATCATGGCTGAGACGGGCACAGTCGACTCTCCTCCACGTACACCCCGAACAGTTCCGACCGCTGACGGACGCGTTGCTCCCGTTTTGTGTGATAACCATCTCCTTCTCTAATTGCTGAATGTCACTATAAGGCCTTCTTAGTAGTCATTCAAGTTGTACTGCATGATGTTTGAAAATTCGCTAACGATGACTTTCGTATTCTATCCTTTCAAATTACAGGAGCCCCTATGATCCCAGCAGATGAGAGTGCATCTCATCATTTTGCTGCTGTGACTAATGATGTATTGCTACGACACTGCAATTTCCACCCCCTGTTTCTTCCGTGAGGAGAAATTTCACCGTTAACAAGGTCCATTGTATGCCTTCAACGTAGTAATTCCAGGAAACCCATTCGGGGAAGACGTCCGTGCTAAGGGAAGGTACTCTTTGGTCGAAGATGATGCTAGGGAAGACGCTGCTTTCAGGATGTTGTAGGTTCTCCTACAAAAAATGGGTAAGGAAATCAGAGACTTCAACTACCTTCGCGCTAGGGACTTGCAGCGAGAAAACACAGAGCTTCAACAACAGGTAATGATGCTTGAGGACAGGATACAAAAACATGAATCGGATTACGAGAGCAGCCTTTACAATGTCATCCCTTAGAGTCCAACAAACATTGCTTCTACTACTACATAGTACCATTGATATCTGCCTGTAATTTATGTACTTGTATGTTTTTCTCCTTTTATCCTTATTTTCCACCCCTCCTTTAACAATGGCAGACTGCTACTTCAATGATACACTTTTGCTAATAAAATCAAGTTTACTTCACCGTAGAGTAACACCAAAATATTGATGATGCTACTAAAATTGGTTTCAATGGGTATAATAATTTTACAATTTAAAATGTAATATCCACTTGTTCTCAGTGGGACATAACTTCCATCCGTTTTCTTTAACAAGTCATAATGCTAGTGATTTCGGATAACGTAGAACGTTAACAATACGAATCCATTCTACATGAATAAAACATGAGTGAAGTGGTTCTTCCAATGCGCTAAGGCAGTCACATGAAACTAGACTCAATCCTTATGTTTAATGAAGATGAAACCTCCCCACAAGTAAATCACACCCTAAAAATTGTTATTTTCGGTCGCTCATCTTATACTTTGTGCAAGTGTAAATGTTTACGAAAATTGTATTTTAATGAATTTTAGTTTAGGGAATTTGTGAGTTTGAAGGGAATTTATACCGACATCATACATGTTGCATTGTTGTATCAACATGGATTCAAGTTGCCCGACTTTTAGTTTCGACAATGTTGGTTAAATTTACATTAACCTAGATAAATACTTGCTCATGAAAGAATTGACACGAATGAATTGTTCATGTAGGTCATCATATACATTAACATTACAGTACAACCCTTAGTTAAAAAGCATATATGTAGGACAAACTTTAAGTTCCTTCTCACACATGAATAAGGCTAACAACAACCTGAACTAAAGGCACTGAATGACATTCATTAAGTTGGACCATGTAGTGTGTTACATGAAAGGAAGACTGTGCAGAATAAATGACATCTTTAAATCTTCCGAATGTTTTGTTCTCATACTCATCATGACGTGAAAATCACCGTTTGTCTTTGATTTTGTTGTCCGTATTCGAAAACCAGAAATTGGACTGTGTCTTCCCAACGAGTAATGTATGGCAATTTTCTTTGTCGCAGCCTGCTGAATTCCAGACAAAAAAAGTGTAGCGTTATAAAATTATTTAACCATGAAAGAAGAGTGAAGAATTCACAAATAATTTTGGAACACGGAACTCAGAACGGCTAACTAACAGGAAAAGAAAAAAGCAAAATCTAAAAAATATGCATAACCCCAAAGCAACAAGTTAAAGAATCTAACGGAATAGCCAGTTCAGTACAATTGGATCAGTTACCTTCTCACGAAAAGAAGTAAGTGAATGAATGCAACAAAATCAGGAAATCAGCAGTCTTGTGATCTCACAATTATTGCGCTACCAGCAAAGACGGATCATACTCAGGAAATAGAAGCCTTGAAAAAAATTTAACAAAATTTACACCATAAGTTTAATAAACATTACAACAATTTTGGATGATCACAATTTTACCAAAATTTTAAGACAATTTTAACATTTCTAACCAATCTTTTTCCAAATATCAACCAACAAAAAAAACCAACAGTCAATGAGTCATTCAATGATTCAACCAACAACAAGAATACAGATTTTGGAGTATAGAACAGTACTGATTGTCTACCTAAGCATTCGATGACTCTAGTTACCGCGGTGAAAGATCAGAAAAAGTCAAATTGCCAATAAAGCTGACTGGATCATTTGAAAACTTTCGTGTACTACATAACTACTAGCAAATAATGCCTTCCGAAGAAGTCAAACTCAGAATCTGTTCAAGATACTGAGAACCCAGATCCTCTAACACCAAAACCTTCTCATTGCTATTGTTGTTGGTGTTATTGTTGCTATTACTAATCATCACATTTGACTTTGACTTTGACGTTGAATTTTTCCTCACAGTATGTTTCCTTTTGAATGCTAAAACAGGAGAAGAGCCTTCTTCCTTATTATTGTTGTTGTTAGTGTTTACCATAATGTTGTTCAGTGATTCCCAAACAACTTCAGGGAAATTGAGAACTACCAAGGAACCTCTTGTAGTGAACGTAGCTTGTTCAAAAGCCAAAGTTGCAACTTCGGCTGTGTCAAATGTTCCAATCCAAACCCTAACACCATTTCTTGTTGAGTCTCTAATCTTAGCTACAAATTTACCCCATGGCCTTCTCCTTACTCCTCTATAGGGCCTTTTGTCCTTGTTTTCCCGTGAAGCCTGACATAAACATGCTTGTTCCCTGAATCCTTCGAAACTGTAGCCATCTTCTACGAATAGTTCCGGTTTACCTCAATGCCACCACCTTGACTCTACTTATGTCCAACTTCAAGCTTAGCCGGACATGGTTGTGTCGCGTTACTCTAAGACCCGCTCCGCTGTCGCGTAACCAGTGCCACCGTCACGCACCACGAAATTGACATCAACACGTACCACACACTTCTAACGCGTACGGCAAACCTTCCTATTCTTCCTCCTCTGCTCTATTACCCAAATGTGCGCACGCAGCTTCTGTTTAATCCCCCCCGTCTTCAGCCTCCTCATGAAGTGAACAAAATAAAATCGGTTATTTTAAAAAAATTTTCCCCAATCGAATTTCAGGGTGGTAACTCGTTGACAGAAAACTATATCATCACTCAACTCGTTTTAAATTTGATGCATTCCTATTTTTCTGTGGAACTCTAAATTTTAATCGACAGCAATACTAGGCAAATTTGGCGATTTCGAAGTAACAACATACTTGTTAATATTTAAATTGCGACGTGTTGCCGACATCATGAGGTAGCGTCTAATTTTTAAACAGAAATATTGGAATCGACAACGGAGTCTGATTTCATTGGAGGTACCACCCGAGGGTGAAATATAAGTAAAATGGAGCAGAAAAGAAGACGATGGTGTTTGGTTGAACGAAGGCTGGTACAGAGTTGTCGAGTTATTGGGATTGGAGCATGAGTATTTCGCGGAATTTAAGTATAATGGTGAATCTAAATTTATAATCATGGCAATTTGTTCGAGTGCTTTGGAGATTGATTATTCAAGTTTGAGAAATTTCCATAATGATGACCCCATACGAATTGGAAAATTACTTACTTTTGTAAACCCTAGTAACTAGTTTAGTATAAATAGGACTTTTTACTATTGTATGAGACATCTTTTGATCATTTTGAGATCTCTAGACCTCCATGGGAGGCTGGCCACTCGGCCATAATTACCCTATATTCACTTATGTATTCTTCAACGGTAGAGTTTCTGCACTCCATAGATTAAGGTGTGGAGCTCTGCTGTTCCTCATAAATTAATCCAAAGTACTACTGTTTTTCTATTCAATTCAACTTATTCCGCTTCTAAGATATTCATTCGCACTTCAACCTGAATGTGATGAACGTGACAATCATCATCATTCCCCCACGAACGCGTTCCTGACAACAACTTCCGTTCCACCTTAGATTTAATGAGTATCTCTTGGATCTCTTAATCAGAATCTTCGTGGTATAAGCTAGATTGATGGCGGCATTCATGAGAGTCCAGAAATTCTAAACCTTGTCTGTGGTATTTCGAGTAGGACTCTAGGATTGAATGACTGTGACGAACTTTAAACTCGCGAGTGCTGGGCATAGTGACAGACGCAAAAGGAGGGTGAATCCTATTCCAGTATGATCGAGAACCTCAGATGATTAGCCGTGCTGTGACAGAGCATTTGGACCATTTTCACAAGAGGATGGGATGCAGCCATTGACAAGGGTGATGCCTCCAGACGATTAGCCATGCAGTGACAGCGCATCAGACCATTTTCCAGAGAGGATAAAAAGTAGCCATTGACAACGGTGATGTCCTTACATAAAGCCAGCCATGGAAAGGAGTAGGATTGATTGGATGAAGACAGCAGGAAAGCAGAAGTTCAGAGGGACAAAAGCATCTCTATACCTTTATCTGAAATTCTCACCAATGATATACATAAGTATTTCTATCTTTATTTTCTGTTTATTCGAAAACTCCATAACTATTTGATATCCGCCTGACTGAGATTTACAAGGTGACCATAGCTTGCTTCAAGCCGACAATCTCCGTGGGATCGACCCTTACTCACGTAAGGTTTATTAATTGGACAACCCAGTGCACTTGCTGGTTAGTTGTATCGAAGTTGTGAATGAAAAACGATTTATTAAGACATGCGTACAGAGTTTTTAGCGCCGTTGCCTGAGATCACAATTTCGTGCACCAAGTTTTTGGCGCCGTTGCCGGGGATTGTTCGAGTTTGGACAACTGACGGTTCATCCTGTTGCTCAGATTAGGTAATTTTCTTTTTGTTTTCTTTTCAAAAATTTTTCAAAAATCTTTCAAAAAAATTTCTCATCTGTTTTCGAAAAAAAAAATTCTTTTCAAAAATATTTAATTTATGTTCTTCAGAATTTTTAAGAATGAATTCTAGTGTTTCATGAAGCATGTAAAGCCTGGCTGGCTGTAAAGCCATGTCTAAATTCTTTTGGACTAAGGCTTCCAACCATCAGCATGGAAGCAAGTTAATTGGAATGTCAGCCGTGTCATGTCTGAGTTACATACTAAAGCTTGGCTGGCTATTAAGCCATGTCTAACCCTCAGATTGGAGCTTTAGAATAAGAATACAAGATCCCTGGAATTCATATTAAAAATTTTGGAATCCTTATTTTTCTTTTTTTCACTAATTTTCGAAAAATATAAAATAAAAATACAAAAAAATTAGAAAATCATAAAAATAAAAAATATTTTGTGTTTCTTGTTTGAGTCTTGAGTCAATTTTTAAGTTTGGTGTCAATTGCATGTTTTAAAGTTTGCATAAAATTTTCGAAAAATTCATGCATTTATAGTGTTCTTCATGATCTTCAAGTTGTTCTTGATAAGTCTTCTTGTTTGATCTTGATGTTTTCTTGCTTTGTGTCTTTTCTTGTTTTTCATGTGCATTCTTGCATTCATAATGTCTGAACATGAAAGATTTCTAAGTTTGGTGTCTTACATGTTTTCTTTGCATTGAAAATTTTTCAAAAATAAGTTCTTGATGTTCATCTTGATCTTCAAAGTGTTCTTGGTGTTCATCTTGACATTCATAGCATTCTTGCATGCATTCATTGTTTTGATCTAAAATTTCTATGCATTGAGCATTTTTAGTGTTTTTCTCTCTCATCATAAAAATTCAAAAATAAAAAAATATCTTTCCTTTTTCTTCTCATCAAATTCGAAAATTTGAGTTGACTTTTTCAAAAATTTTTAAAATTCAATTGTTTCTTATGAGTCAAATCAAATTTTCAATTTGAAAATCTTATCTTTTTCAAAATCTTTTTCAAAAATCATGTCTTCTTCACTTTTCTTATTTATTTTCGAAAATTTTTAAAATATTTTTCAAAAATCTTTTTCTTTATTTTATATCATAATTTTCGAAAATATCATCATCAATTAATGTTTTGATTCAAAAATTTCAAGTTTGTTACTTACTTGTTAAGAAAGATTCAAACTTTAAGTTCTAGAATCATATCTTGTGATTTCTTGTGAATCAAGTCATTAATTGTGATTTTAAAAATCAAATCTTTTTCAAAACTAACTTCAATCATATCTTTTCAAAAATATCTTCTCTTATCTTTTTCAAAAACTTGATTTTAAAATATCTTCTCTAACTTCTTATCTTCTTATCTTTTCAAAATTGATTTTCAAAGTTTGTTTCAACTAACTAACTAACTTTTCATTTGTTTCTCATCTTTTTCAAAACTACCTAACTAACTCTCTCTCTCTAATTTTCGAAAATATCTCCCTCTTTTTCAAAATTTCTTTTTAATTAACTAATTATTTTAATTTTTTATTTTAATTTTTGAAAATTACTAACCTTTTTCAAAAACTATTTTCGAAAATCACTAACTCTTTTTCAAAAATAATTTTCGAAAATCCTCTTTCTCTCTCATCTCCTTCTATTTATTTATTCATCTACTAACACTTCATCTCATCAAAAATCCGAACCCTCTCTCTCTGAGTTCAGATTTCCTCTTCTTCTTTTCTTCTACTCACATAAGGGAACCTCTATGCTTGGGCAAAAAGGATCTCTATTATTATTATTTTTCTGTCCCCTCTTTTTCATATGAGCAGGAGCAAGGACAAGAATATTCTTGTTGAAGCAGATCCAGAACCTGAAAAGACTCTGAAAAGGAAACTAAGAGAAGCTAAATTACAACAATCCAGCAAGCACCTTTCAGAAATTTTCGAACAGGAAGAGGAGATGGCAGCCGAAAATAATAATAATGCAAGGAGGATGCTTGGTGACTTTACTGTACCAAATTCCAATTTACATGGAAGGAGCATCTCCATCCCTACCATTGGAGCAAACAATTTTGAGCTGAAACCTCAGCTAGTTTCTCTGATGCAGTAGAACTGCAAGTTTCATGGACTTCCATCTGAAGATCCTTTTCAGTTCTTAACTGAATTCTTGTAGATCTGTGATACTGTTAAGACTAATGGAGTAGATCCTGAAGTCTACAGGCTCATGCTTTTCCCTTTTGCGGTAAGAGACAGAGCTAGAGTGTGGTTGGACTCTCAACCCAAAGATAGCCTGAACTCTTGGGATAAGCTGGTCACGGCTTTCTTAGCTAAGTTCTTTCCTCCTCAAAAGCTGAGCAAGCTTAGAGTGGATGTTCAAACCTTCAGACAGAAAGAAGGTGAATCCCTCTATGAAGCTTGGGAAAGATACAAGCAACTGACCAAAAAGTGTCCTTCTGACATGCTTTCAGAATGGACCATCCTGGATATATTCTATGATGGTCTGTCTGAATTAGCTAAGATGTCATTGGATACTTCTACAGGTGGATCCATTCACCTAAAGAAAATGCCTGCAGAAGCTCAAGAACTCATTGACATAGTTGCTAATAACCAGTTCATGTACACTTCTGAGAGGAATCCTGTGAGCAATGGGACGCCTCAGAAGAAGGGAGTTCTTGAAATTGATACTCTGAATGCCATATTGGCTCAGAATAAAATATTACTCAGCAAGTCAATATGATTTCTCAGAGTCTGAATGGAATGCAAGCTGCATCCAACAGTACTCAAGAGGCATCTTCTGAAGAAGAAGCTTATGATCCTGAAAACCCTGCAATAGCAGAGGTGAATTACATGGGTGAACCATATGGAAACACCTATAATCCCTCATGGAGAAATTACCCAAATCTCTTATGGAAGGATCAACAAAAGCCTCAACAAGGCTTTAATAATGGTGGAAGAAACAGGTTTAACAATAGTAAACCTTTTCCATCATCTTCTCAACAACAGACAGAGAACTCTGAACAAAATACCTCTAATTTAGCAAACTTAGTCTCTGATCTGTCCAAGGCCATTGTAAGTTTCATGAATGAAACAAGGTCTTCCATTAGAAATTTGGAATTACAAGTGGGCCAGCTGAGTAAAAGGATCACTGAAATCCCTCCCTATACTCTCCCAAGCAATACAGAAGAAAATCCAAAGAGAGAGTGCAAGGCTATTGACATAACCAAAATGGCCGAACCCAAAGAGGGAGAGGAGGACGTGAATCCCAAGGGGGAAGACCTCCTGGGACGTCCAGTGATCAATAAGGAGTTCCCCTCTGAGGAACCAAAGGAATCTGAGACTCATTTAGAGACCATAGAGATTCCATTAAACCTCCTTATGCCATTCATGAGCTCTGATGAGTATTCCTCTTCTGAAGAGAATGAGGATGTTACTGAAGAGCAAGTTACCAAGTACCTTGGTGCAATCATGAAGCTGAATGCCAAATTATTTGGTATTGAGACTTGGGAAGATGAACCTCCCTTGTTCACCAATAAACTAAGTGATCTGGATCAACTGACATTGCCTCAGAAGAAACAGGATCCTGGAAAGTTCCTAATACCTTGTACCATAGGCACCATGATCTTTGAAAAAGCTCTGTGTGACCTTGGTTCAGGGATAAACCTCATGCCCCTCTCTGTAATAGAGAAACTGAGAATCTTTGGGGTGCAAACTGCTAAAATCTCATTAGAGATGGCAGACAATTCAAGAAAATAGGCTTATGGACAAGTAGAGGACGTGTTAGTAAAGGTTGAAGGCCTTTACATCCCTGCTGATTTCATAGTCCTAGATACTGGGAAGGATGTGGATGAATCCATCATCCTTGGAAGACCCTTCCTAGCCACAGCAAGAGCTGTGATTGATGTTGACAGAGATGAACTAGTCCTTCAATTGAATGAGGACTCCTTTGTGTTGAAAACTCAAGGTCATCCTTCTGTAAACATGGAAAAAGGGCACAATAAGCTTCTCTCAAAACAGAGTCAACCAGAGCCCCACAGTCAAACTCTAAGTTTGGTGTTGGGGAGTCTCAACAATGTTCTGAACATCTGTGAGGCTCCATGAGAGCCCACTGTCAAGCTATTGACATTAAAGAAACGCTTGTTGGGAGGCAACCTAATTTTTATTTAACTATATTTTTATTAGTTATATGTCTTTATAGGTACATGATCATGTGGAGTCACAAAATAAATCAAAAAAATTGAGAACGGAAACAAAAACAGCAGAAGAAAAATCACACCCTGGAGGAGGATCTCACTGGCGTTTAAACGCCAGTAAGAAGCATCTGGCTGGCGTTCAACGCCAGAACAGAGCATGGTTCTGGCGCTGAACGCCCAAAATGGGCAGTATCTGGGCGTTTGAACGCTAGAATTGCACCCTGGAGAAGAGCTGGCGCTGAACGCCCAGAACAAGCATGGTTCTGGCGTTCAACGCCCATAACAAGCACCAATCTGGCGCTGAACGCCCAGAGTTGTGTGCAAGGGCATTTTGCATGCCTAATTTGGTGCAAGGTTGTAAATCCTTGAACACCTCAGGATCTGTGGACCCCACAGGATCCCTACCTACCTCCACTCACTTCTTCTCACCCCTCTTTCACACAATTCCATAAACACTCTTCCCCAAAACTCTTCACCAATCACCTCAATCTCTCTCCCCTATCACTACTTCACCACTCACATCCATCCACTCTTCCCCATAAACCTACCTCATAAACCCCACCTACCTTCAAAATTCAAACTCAATTTCCCACCCAAAACCCACCCTTATGGCCGAACCTTATCCCCTCCCTTTCCTATATATAGCCCTCCATTCTTTCTCATTTCCACACAACACAACCCTCTCTTCCATATTTTCTTCTTCTTCTTCATCTATTCTTTCTTTTCTTGCTCGAGGGCGAGCAATATTCTAAGTTTAGTGTGGTAAAAGCATAAGCTTTTTGTTTTTCTATTACCATTGATGGCACCTAAGACCGGAGAATCCTCTAGAAAAGGGAAAGGGAAGACAAAAGCTTTTACCTCCGAGTCATGGGAGATGGAAAGATTCATCTCTAAAGCTCATCAAGACCACTTCTATGATGTTGTGGTCAAGAAGAAGGTGATCCCTGAGGTCCCTTTCAAACTCAAGAGAAATGAGTATCCGGAGATCCGAAATGAAATCCAAAGAAGAGGTTGGGAAGTTCTAATAAACCTCATCCAACAAGTCGGCATCCTAATGGTTCAAGAGTTCTATGCCAATGCATGGATCACTAAGAACCATGATCAAAGTAAGAACCCAAACCCAAAGAATTATATTACAATGGTTCGGGGGAAATACTTAGATTTTAGTCCGAAAAATGTGAGGTTGGCGTTTAACTTGCCTATGATGCAAGGAGATGCACGCCCCTACACTAGAAGGGTCAACTTTAATCAAAGGTTGGACCAAGTCCTCATGGATATATGTGTGGAAGGAGCTCAATGGAAGATTGACTCCAAAGGCAAGCTGGTTCAATTAAGAAGACTGGACCTCAAGCCTGTGGCTAGAGGATGGTTGGAGTATCCAACGCTCCATCATCCCCACTAGCAACCGATCTGAAGTTACTGTGGATCGGGCCATCATGATCCATAGCATCATGATTGGAGAGGAAGTAGAAGTTCATGAAGTCATCTCCCTTGAACTCTACAAAATAGCCGAAAAGCCCTCTCCTTGGGCAAGGCTAGCTTTTCCACATCTTATTTGCCATCTATGTTACTCAGCTGGAGCTTTCATAGAAGGAGACATTCCCATTGAGGAAGAGAAGCCCATCACTAAGAAAAGGATGGAGCAAGCAAGAGAGCCCATTCATGGATCTCAAGAGACGCATGAAGCTCATCACCATGAGATCCCGGAGATGCCTCAAATGCATTTTCCTCCACAAAACTATTGGGAGCAAATCAACACCTCCCTAGGAGAACTAAGTTCCAACATGGGACAACTAAGGGTGGAACATCAAGAGCACTCCATCATCCTTCATGAAATTAGAAAAGATCAAAAAGCAATGAGGGAGGAGCAACAAAGACAAGGAAGAGACATAGAATAGCTCAAGGACATCATTGGTTCCTCAAGAAGGAAATGCCACAATCACTAAGGTGGACTCATTCCTTGTTCTTACATTCTCTGTTTTTCGTTTTCTATGTTAAGTTCTTATCTATGTTTGTGTCTTCATTACATGATCATTAGTATTTAGTAACTATGTCCTAAAGTTATGAATGTCCTATGAATCCATCACCTCTCTTAAATGAAAAATGTTTTAATTCAAAAGAACAAGAAGTACATGAGTTTCAAATTTATCCTTGAACTTAGTTTAATTATATTGATGTGGTGACAATACTTTTTGTTTTCTGAATGAATGCTTGAACAGTGCATATGTCTTTTGAAGTTGTTGTTTAAGAATGTTAAATATGTTGGCTCTTGAAAGAATGATGACAAGGAGACATGTTATTTGATAATCTGAAAAATCATAAAAATGATTCTTGAAGCAAGAAAAAGCAGCAAAGAACAAAGCTTGCAGAAAAAAATAGGCAAAAAAAATAAAATAAAAAGAAAAAGCAAGCAGAAAAAGCCAAAAGCTCTTAAAACCAAGAGGCAAGAGCAAAAAGCCAATAACCCTTAAAACCAAAAGGCAAGGGTAAATAAAAAGGATCCCAAGGCTTTGAGCATCAGTGGATAGGAGGGCCTAAAGGAATAAAATCCTGGCCTAAGCGGCTAAACCAAGCTGTCCCTAACCTTGTGCTTGTGGCGTGAAGGTGTCAAGTGAAAACTTGAGACTGAGCGGTTAAAGTCAAGGTCCAAAGCAAAAACAGAGTGTGCTTAAGAACCCTGGACACCTCTAATTGGGGACTTTAGCAAAGCTGAGTCACAATCTGAAAAGGTTCACCCAATTATGTGTCTGTGGCATTTATGTATCCGGTGGTAATACTGGAAAACAAAGTTCTTAGGGCCACGGCCAAGACTCATAAAATAGCTGTGTTCAAGAATCATCATACTGAACTAGGAGAATCAATAACACTATCTGAACTCTGAGTTCCTATAGATGCCAATCATTCTGAACTTCAATGGATAAAGTGAGATGCCAAAACTATTCAAGAGGCAAAAAGCTACAAGTCCCGCTCATTTGATTGGAGCTATGTTTCATTGATAGTTTGAAATTTATAGTATATTCTCTTCTTTTTATCCTATTTGATTTTCAGTTGCTTGGGGACAAGCAACAATTTAAGTTTGGTGTTGTGATGAGCGGATAATTTATACGCTTTTTGGCATTGTTTTTAGTATGTTTTTAGTAGAATCTAGTTACTTTTAGGGATATTTTCATTATTTTTTATGTTAAATTCACATTTATGGACTTTAATATGATTTTGTGTATTTTTCTGTAATTTCAGGTATTTTCTGGTTGAAATTGAGGGACTTGAGCAAAAATCAAATTCAGAGGTTGAAGAAGGACTGCTGATGCTGTTGGATTTTGACCTCCCTGCACTCAAAGTAGATTTTCTGGAGCTACAGAACTCAAAATGGCGTGCTTCCAATTGTGTTGGAAAGTAGACATCCAGAGATTTCCAGAAATATATAATAGTCCATACTTTGGCCGAGTTTAGATGACGTAAAAGGGAGTTGAACGCCAGTTCTACGCTGCTGTCTGGAGTTAAACGCCAGAAACACGTCACAAGCCAGAGTTGAACGCCAGAAATACGTTACAAACTGGCGTTCAACTCCAAGATTGACCTCTACACGTGTAACATTCAAGCTCAGCCCAAGCACACACCAAGGGGGCCCCGGAAGTGGATTTATGCATCAATTACTTACTTCTGTAAACCCTAGTAACTAGTTTAGTATAAATAGGACTTTTTACTATTGTATGAGACATCTTTTGATCATTTTGAGATCTCTAGACCTCCATGGGAGGCTGGCCACTCGGCCATGCTTACCCTATATTCACTTATGTATTTTTCAATAGTAGAGTTTCTGCACTCCATAGATTAAGGTGTGGAGCTCTGCTGTTCCTCATAAATTAATGCAAAGTACTACTATTTTTCTATTCAATTCAACTTATTCCGCTTCTAAGATATTCATTCGCACTTCAACCTGAATGTGATGAACGTGACAATCATCATCATTCCCCCACGAACGCGTGCCTGACAACCACTTCCGTTCCACCTTATATTTAATGAGTATCTCTTGGATCTCTTAATCAGAATCTTCGTGGTATAAGCTAGATTGATGGCGGCATTCATGAGAGTCCGGAAATTCTAAACCTTGTCTGTGGTATTCCGAGTAGGACTCTGGGATTGAATGACTGTGACGAACTTCAAACTCACGAGTGCTGGGCGTAGTGACAGACGCAAAAGGAGGGTGAATCCTATTCCAGTATGATCGAGAACCTCAGATGATTAGCCGTGCTGTGACAGAGCATTTGGACCATTTTCACAAGAGGATGGGATGCAGCCATTGACAAGGGTGATGCCTCCAGACGATTAGCCATGCAGTGACAGCGCATCGGACCATTTTCCAGAGAGGATAAAAAGTATCCATTGATAACGGTGATGTCCTTACATAAAGCCAGCCATGGAAAGGAGTAGGATTGATTGGATGAAGACAGTAGGAAAGCAGAAGTTCAGAGGGACGAAAGCATCTCTATACCTTTATCTGAACTTCTCACCAATGATATACATAAGTATTTCTATCTTTATTTTCTGTTTATTCGAAAACTCCATAACTATTTGATATCTGCCTGACTGAGATTTACAAGGTGACCATAGCTTGCTTCAAGCCGACAATCTCCGTGGGATCGACCCTTACTCACGTAAGGTTTATTACTTGGACAACCCAGTGCACTTGCTGGTTAGTTGTATCGAAGTTGTGAATGAAAAACGATTTATTAAGACGTGCGTACAGAGTTTTTAGCGCCGTTGCCTGAGATCACAATTTCGTGCACCAAGCACGCACCAGCACGCACCATTGCCCTCCGTGAAGCACAGCGCAGCGTAGTCCAACCGCCATGTCTTCCGTCACACAGGTTTATTCTTGATTTTCTTTCTGAGTTTTCATTCTCTAACTGCCATTTTTTTCTTTTCTATTTTTGTTATAATTTTCTTCTTGATTATTGATTGGTGTTTTTTATTTTAATTTTGTTTTCTTGGTTCACTGCTATTATTAATTTTTTTAATTTATTCTTCATTTTAATTTGTTTTCCAGTTCTTCTAGCCTTGTCGCCTCCGTCGCAGCATCTCCCTCTGTCGCAACATCTCTATCGTCTGTAATGGAGCCTAAGCCTCAAGTTTGTTTTTTTTTTTTCTGATTCTATTTTTTTAAATCTGTTTTAGTATTCTTATTGATTCTAATTTGGGATGAACACTTGGTTGGCTTGTTCTTGATTCTATCGCTGAGTTGTTGATTTTGATTTTATTTTTTAATTCTGAATTTTTTGTTATGTTTGATTTAGGGTAATTCTTGTTTAGGGTTGATTCTGAATTTCTTGTTTATTCAATATTAATGCACGAAAGGAAAAGGTGAAAGAAGAAGAATTTATGGAATTAGTGCCCTACATGAAAATTTTTGAAATCAGATTGGTTATATTTCTTATTTAGTTTAGTTCTATTTCTGATTCAGTCTCTTGCCTTCTTTTTTTTGCTTCTTGATTTTTGTGAGTGAGGTTGATTATTGTTCCATCTTCTGTGTCCCCTATTTTTACTCTTCTGCTACCCCTATTTTTACAAAATTGTTGATGATTTTAATTTGTTGTGTTTTTACTACTTTGTTAATGATTTGAGTCAAGTTGATTACTTGTTAGTGACTTTGGAATCAGTTTGGTTGTATTCAATGATTTTGTTTGTAAACTGTGTTTATTTGCTGAAACTTGTTATGATTCTAATTTTAAAAATAATGCAAAAATTGAGGCATGGCTCTGTTCCCCTAATTTGAAGATTGAGAATCGAGAATACCTTTTAGAGGCACATTTTTAGTTTAGTTAAGCATTCATATTACTGTTTAACATTCATTTTTTCCTGAATATACAACCCTATTTGGTATTAATTGTTATAACTTAATTTCTAATTTCAGGTTCTTTGTTTGCTGAACAATTTTTTGTAATCTTGCTAGGAAACATCAAAATATGGCTGCTTTGCTGTACAAATTAATGGAAGCAACTTTTTTTTCTTTTTACTGGGTTGAACTTTTCATGTTTTTCGATTGTTGTATTTATAATTTCTTTTGTTGTTGAACTTCTTGTATCAAGATTTTTGTTAGTTATTATGTTGTATGACTGTATTTATGACTTTGTGAAATTAAACTTGTTATTTTGTTGCATATGTTTTTGTTGAAAATAACATAGGACAAAGTTTTAGTACATGGGAAATAACTGGAACTGAATTCATTTTTTGAGTTGAAAAACTGAATAAACCGAACCAAACCAAACCGATTTTAATTGGTTTGGTTTGATTCGGATGGTCTCAGTAAAAAGACCGAACCAAACCGAACCGAACTACAAATATAAAATTGGATATGATAGGTTTTTCTTAAAAAACTGAACCAAACCACACCGCAAACACCCTTATGAATCACCACGAATTTATATTTAGATTCACCGTTACACCTAAAAACAACGAAATAACAATGCTTTAACACTGATAACTTAACAACTCCGCAACGACCTTCATTCAAACAAACGCTATCATCTTCTTTCTCGCTCCATTTCACTTTTACTCTATCCCCGGCTGGTAGGTCTAACGATATTAAAGTTTTTAAACTCCCCTCCCATATTTCTTTTATAAAAGTTGATGCCACCTATTGTATTGGGCAGCACTTACTCAATTAATTATTAACAAACGACAAGGAAAAATCCGTACCCTGTTTGTATTTTGTAGTCTCTCGACATTGTTTTAACATTTTATTTTGAAAAGGAATGAATCAAACTGAAATGGATTGTGAATGAATATTCTGTCTTGTTTTAAGATACTATTGAACAGAATTACGTTTGAAAAATTTGTTAAACTTGATAACAACTTCATACACAACAATAATTAGGACGATTACGAACCGATTCATGATGATGTGGAAGAGGAAGGAAGATGGAGCTGCGTCACAAAATTTGGAGAAGCTACTTGATTTTAAGTTGCTATTTGCATGATTCCGTAGGGGTAGGACGAACCATAAGAATGCGGAGGGACCGAAAATTGTGGTGCAGCTGTAGTGGAAAGACTTGGAAACCAAGAACCAAAACCGGCTATAGTTACATATAAGGGTCATTAATTGAAAAAACATTATTCTCAAAATTGAAGCATAGTTTGTAAGGAAATAAGTTTTCAGATGAGGGAGGAACACCTATAACTATGTGTTCATGTTACTTATCTTCTCTTACGAATTCAGGAATGTCATTTTCGTCAGTCTATGAAGTTCATTCATAGCTTGTCTTGTCCCACCGTTCTACACATGCTACAGTTTGGGGTGGGCATAGTTTGGATTTTCAAAATTTCAAACTGCATCCATTTCAGAACCAGTTTTGGGGTTCATAAAACTAAACTGGAACCAGATTAAAAGGGAAAATCGATTAAAACAGTCATGGAAAATTCAAAACCTGTGTCAAACCCGTTTTAATATTTAAATCCAGTTTTATATATCAACCCGTCTTATATCCAAATTTTTAATATCCAAATTAAAAATCAAGTTTTCCGAGAAATTCCATTTTTAAAACCACATTTGTTAACCAAAAAGGAAGTTTGAAAACCACCTTTTAGGAATCCAATTTCGAAGACTAGAATTTTTTACCAAATATACATTTCCAAAACCAGTTTTTAGAAATCTAATTTTCGAACCATACGAATTTTAAAACTGAAGTTAATACTAAAGTCCTTTTAGACTATATAGGTTCATTACAACTAGGATTTGCTTCTTTATGAATGTAATGACAATAGGTAATGTATGAAACATTTAATCATTCTCAAACAATCAAAAGAATACCATCGAACAATGTTGTAAAATCCGGTTAATTTATGGCTAATTAATCCATAAATTAAAAATATATTCTAGAGAGTGAGAAATAAGGTTTTTATGATTTAATATGGTAGAAAAATTTAAAACGAGAATTTCGACACCAATTTTAAGGAAAACGGCCCAAAATTGGGCCGAAAGAGGCAAACCGGACCAACTGGACCCAAATTGGCCCAAGGGCCCAGCCAAGCCCCATTAATTAATGAGAGCTCAGCTCTCTTCCCTCCCAAAAGCCACTCACACACGCAGAACACAAAGAGAGGGAAAGGGAGAGAACACAAACCCTTGTTCCAATTTCATTTGATCATATCTTTTGATTCGGAGCTCCGATTGATGCACCATTTGCGGCCACGCGACTGCAGCATCGAGCTCTACAAAATCCACCCAAGTAATCTTGAGGTAAGTCTTAGCTGGCCCTTCGAATTATCTGCCCTTGATTTTGAGTTTATTGAGCATAATGTTGAAATTTGTGAACTCCTTGGTGTTATAGGATCAAATTAACTTGAAGGGAAAGCTTTCTCTAGCTCCCTTGGTCTTTGGGTAAGGTGAGATTCTCAACCCTAAGCTAGAGACTTAAGATTTTGTGATTTAGTGATTGAGTTATTGTGTTTTTATATGATATGGTGGCTTAGGCATTGTATATGTGTGTTTTGGAGGTTGATTGGTGGTTTTGGAAAGCTTTGGTGTGGAATCCCAAGCTTGGAAATCTGTTGGTGAAGCATTGAGACATTGGAAGTTGAGGAAAAGTGAACTTGAGAGTGTTTTGGGTGGAACGGAAATCGGCCAAGGTATGGTTTCAGTTTCCTGTATCTAAAATGTAATGTGGTGTGAAAACGTAGGCTAGAGACCCTAAGATAGGAGTTGAATTATTAAGATTGTGGATGGATTGATATGAATTGTGTTGTTGTATATGAATTTAGTGAATTGTGAAATGATGATAAATGTGGTACCATGTGTGAAAATTGGGTGTGATATGGTTCAATGTGTAGAATTGATGATAGCATTGAGGCTCTTGTTGATGAGCATGAATTGAAAATATGAATTTGTTATATATATATATATATATATATATATATATATATATATATATATATATGGTGATTGATGAATTGGATATTGTTGGAGATTGAGGTGTGAATTGTTGATTTTTATGTGGGAATTGTCGCCTTAAAATTTGGTTAGATATGGTGGAAATTGGTGAGTTGATGATTGAATGAGTGGATAAGAGTATTTGGTATTGAAACTTTGGGTTTGGCTGGCTTTTGAATGAGTTTGGTAAAGGTACGCTTTGAAAATGGGGAGTTTATAAGTTTTGAAAAATTGAGATTTTGATGAACTTCAACGGATCATATCTTGAACAATTGTTTTCGAAAATTTATGATTTCTACATCAATAGAAAGATAACTTTATAAGCTTTTAAATGGTTCAAATTTTGTGAAAATCCGAATTTTGTGGAAGGAGATATGATCGTTGGAAGTTTGGGTGAAAAATATGAATTCTGCAACTTCTGCAAAATTTGTGATTTTTGGCTTGTGTGCGCACACACAGCCCTGTGCGCACCCACACTATGCAAGAATTTGGTCCTGTGCACACGCACAGACTTGTGCATACGTACACGTAGAGACAGGGCTACTGGTGGCAGCGCTAGCACGTCCTGTGCGCATGCGCAACCAACGAAGGATTACGAGCTGAGCATTGGGAGGTTTGCAGGATTTGGAAAGGGGACATATAGTTAGACCGAAGATCCTTAAGTCAGTTGCCTGTTTACAATTGTTATGGTTTAGTTATGTTTATACGCTTTGATTATAATTTGGATGTTCTAGGATTGCCTTCGGCATTCCCAGTACATTACATGTTAGATATTTGGGCACCGTTACCATGCTGAGAACCTCTGGTTCTCACCCATGCAAATTTTTGTGGTTTTCAGATGCAGGACGTGAGGCTCCTCGCTAAGGCATGCTGGAGACTTCCTTTTGGCAGAGATCCTTGTATCTTGAGATTTTATTTTGGTCATTATATACTTGTTTAGATACTTATATTCTCCTCTATATATGTATTTTGTTTTTAATCCTCTTAGAGGTTGTTTTGGAGAAGCAAGATTTGTATATTGTCTTTTGGGTTGTCTTTTGGGTTTTCCTTACTATATATATATATATATATATATATATATATATATATATATATATATATATATATATATATATATATATATATATATATATGTATACTGTATGCTCGGACCGGCTATCTTCGCAAGCCGAGCCCCGAGTCTTGATATATGTATTTTGGCCCTCTTTTGTATATCTCTTCGCTTTAGCTTGAGTTCTAGCTGTTCACTTACGTTAACGATCGTAGTGTTGCGATTTTCGATGTATCGGTTTTAAATTATCCACTTTTCTTCAAAGGCTCCTAGTTATGAAAATTTTTGCAATACTATACGTACTAAATTTTACCTTTAGAGGTCGTAAAATCTCGCCATCTCTGTTTTATGACTTAAGCATAAGACTCTGTGTGGTAGGGTGTTACATTATGGTATCAGAGCAGTTCGTTTCTGTAGAGCCTAAGGGACGGACTGACTATGCTTTTGTGCATTCTCTATGTTTGTGTTTATGTGCTATTAGGATATCTGATTGATATAACTGACATAAATGTTCATGAGCATACATTTGGGACTTTAAGCACTAGACTTCCGATATTGAGACTGATCAACTTGATATCGATTATTTGGTGTGTATAGGAACCAGATGGCGCCTCGTGGATGCAGTCGGGGCCGTGCGAGAGGACGTACCGGTACTCATGAGCCGGAATTCAATCCGAATGATCCAATAAACTTCATGGCTGCATTGCAGAACATGGTTGCTGCTATGCAGGCCACCGCTGAGGCACTCGGGTAGCAGATGAATAACAATGATCATACTGGGAGAATAGTGGAAACGGAACTCAAGGTCAGATGACGTTGGCGACCTTCCTAAAGGTTAATCCGATAAAGTTTAAGGGAACTACCAATCCAACTAAAGCCGACACTTGGTTCTAAGCTATGGAGCGCACACTGCAAGCGCAGTTGGTACCTGAGGAGCAGTGCGTCGAGTTTGCCACTTACTTGCTCACTGGAGAAGCGTCACATTGGTGGCAGGAAACCCGACGTATCATACAGCATGGTGATGATCCTATCACCTGGGACACCTTTCAGGAGGAATTCTACAAGAAGTACTTTCCAACCTCCGCTAGGACGGCCAAGGAACTCGAACTACTGTAGCTGAAGTAGGATACGATGTCTGTATCTGAGTATACAGACAAGTTTGAGGAGTTGTTTAGATTCTCCCGTATGTGTCAACGAGCTCCAGGGGACTTTGAGGAGTGGAAATGTATCAAGTACGAAGGAGGACTCCGAAGTGACATCTATAGTTCCGTAGGGCCTATGGAGATCAAGACTTTCTCCGAGTTAGTAAACAAAAGCAGAGTTGCCGAGGAGTGTGTGAAGAAGGCAGCTGCAAAAAGAGGAAGCCAGAAGAGATCACTCCCACTGAACCGAGGGAAGAGTTTTACTCCTAGAGGCCCGCCTTTCAAGCGGAGAGATTTTGCACCACAGAGGACTCAAGGTCAGAACAGCTTCAGAAGGCCCAATAACAACAACAACAATGCTTCGGGGAGAAGATTTGGGAAACAACCTTTGAATGAACAGGCATGCACTAGATGTGGGAGTTACCATTCTGGTGTTCCGGTTGGGGTCTATGCTACTCATGTGGGAACCCGAGGCATAAAGCCTCCAACTATCCAGAGAAGCAGACACAGGGTGCCGGGAGAGCACAGCAGCCTAGACGGGTGTTCACTACTTTAGCTATAGGGGCCGAGACACTTATTCGAGGTAAATGTGAAATGGCAGGTCAAGTTTTAAATGCCTTGTTTGATTCTGGAGCATCGCATTCATTCATTGCATTTGAGAAGGCTAGTGAGTTAGAGTTGAAGATTGTAACGTTAGGTTATGACCTGAAGGTGTATAATGCCACCCATGAAGCCATGGTAACTAGGCTTGGATGTCCACAAGTTTCCTTTAGGGTTAAGCAGCGTGACTTTGTGCACAATTTAGTCTGTTTGCCGATGGTAGGTCTTGATCTTATCTTGGGGTTGGACTGGTTGTCCAAGAACCACGTTTTACTCGACTGTTCCGCGAAATCAGTGTACTTCATATCGAAAGATACGGAAGGGCCGGTTGTGGTAAATAACTACTATTTGAATTCCATGATAGTGAATTGTTCTGGGGCTGAATGTCAAGGCATTCTGTTGTTAACCGCGGGCGTCTCGGGTGATGATCAAAACTTAGAACAGATTTTTGTTGTATGTGAGTTTCCTGAAGTATTTCCTGATGACATTAAGGAATTTCCGCCTCATCAAGAGGTTGAATTTGCGATTGAATTGGAGCCGGGAACAAGGCCAATCTCGATTGCTCCCTATAGGATGTCGCCGCTAGGATGGCCGAGCTGAAATCTCAACTCGAGGATCTTCTGGGCAAGAATTTTATCTGACCGAGTGTTTCTCCTTGGGGAGCGCCGGTGTTATTGGTGAAGAAGAAAGACGGAAGTATGCGGCTTTGTGTGGATTACAGGAAACTGAACAAGGTCACAATAAAGAATAAGTATCCACTGCCAAGGATTGACGTCCTCATGGATCAGTTACAAGGAGCCGGAGTCTTCTCCAAGATTGATTTGTGATCCGGTTATCACCAGATAAGAGTAAGAGATGAGGACATCCCTAAGACCGCTTTTAGGATTCGTTATGGTCACTACAAGTACACTGTAATGTCTTTTGGGTTGACTAACGCCCCTGCAGTGTTTATGGATCACATGAACCGGATTTTCTGCCCGTTTCTGGATAAATTCGTTATTGTCTTCATTGATGACATATTGGTTTATTCCAAGACTAAAGAGGATCATGTAGAGCACTTGAGGACCGTGTTGCAGATACTAAAGGAAAAAAAACTCTATGCGAAACTATCTAAATGCGAGTTCTGGAAGAGTGAAATGAAGTTTTTAGGTCACGTGGTGAGTAAAAAGGGGACAACAGTAGATCTTGCAAGGTGGAAGCAGTGATAGAATAGAAGTGACCGACCTCAGTTACCGAGATACGGAGTTTTCTGGGATTAGCTGGCTACTATCGGAGATTCATCAAAGGATTCTCACAATTGGCTTTACCATTGACGAAGTTAACCTGCAAGGACATGCCATTTGTTTGGAATTCAGAGTGTGAGGAGAGTTTCCAAGCGTTGAAGCAAAAGTTAACTACTACGCCTATGTTGGTATTACCTAAACCAAATGAACCTTTTGAGGAGTATTGTGATGCCTCACTGAAGGGTCTAGGGTGCGTGCTGATGCAGCACCGGAAGGTGGTGGCTTATGCCTCACGGCAATTGAGACCTCACGAGGTTAATTACCCGACGCACGACCTAGAACTTGCTGCGGTTGTGTTTGCATTGAAGGTGTGGAGGAATTACCTCTATGGAGTTAAATTCCAAGTTTTCTTTGATCACAAGAGCTTGAAATACCTCTTTGACTAAAAAGAGCTCAACATAAGGCAAAGGAGGTGGAAGGAGTTACTCAAGGATTACGACTTTAAGTTGAGTTACCATCCGGGGAAGGCGAATGTTGTAGCGGATGCGTTAAGTCGGAAATCGTTGTATGCTTTTTGGATGATGCTACAAGAGGAGGAGTTGTTCAAGGCATTCGAGAGTCTAAAATCGACGTTCAAGAAGTGGTTAGAACTTTGTGTTTGAGCCAACTGCAGATCTCAAATTATTTTAGATCCGAACTCCTGAAGGCTCATCAAAACGATGATGCGTTATCGAAGGTGTTGCCGGCTATTGAGCAAGAAAAGCAGTGGAGAGTATCCGAGGATCAAGATGGATTATGGAGGTTCAAGGGTAGGATCATGTGCCGGATGTAGGAACTTTGCGACAATATATATTGAAGGAAGCGCACAAAAGCGGATTTTCAATCCACCCTGGGAGTACGAAGATATATAATGATCTAAAGTCTATGTTCTGGTGGCCTGATATGAAGAATGATGTGGTGGAATATGTCTAGAAGTGTTTAACTTGTCAAAAGGTGAAGATTGAACATCAAAGACCCTCCAGGACGTTGCAGCCCTTAGAGATTCCGCAATGGAAGTGGGAGAGCATTGTGATGGATTTTGTGTCAGGGCTACCAAGGACTAGAACCGGTTTTGATGCTGTCTGGATAATTGTGGACCGGATGATGAAGTCGGCTCATTTTCTACCCATTCAAATGAACTATACTCTTGAGGAGTTAGCACACCTGTATATAAGGGAGACTTCACGGAGTGCCTACAACTATAGTTTCTGACAGGGATCCCCATTTCACTTCAAGATTCTGGGGTGCATTTCAGAAAGCTTTCAGGACCCATTTGAGCTTAAGTACAGCTTACCATCCTCAAACCGATGGTCAATCTGAGAGAACAATCCAAACCCTAGAAGATATGTTGAGGGCTTGCGTTCTGGACCAACCAGCTAGCTGGGATCACTATATGCCGCTAGTGGAGTTTGCGTATAATAATAGCTACCATGCGAGCATCAGAATGGCTCTGTATGAGGCTCTGTATGGGAGGAAATACCAATCTCCGCTATGCTGGTATGAGGCTGGAGAGAAAAGTCTGCTCGGGCCGGATTTGATAGCTGAGACTACTGAGAAAGTTAAGAAAATCAGAGATAGGATGCTCACTGCTCAGAGCCGTCAGAAAAGTTACGCCGATCAGAGGCGGAAGCCCTTTGAGTTTGAGGAAGGAGACCATATTTTTCTTAAGGTTACTCCGACAACAGGAGTAGGTAGGGCAATTAAAATGAAGAAGCTGAATCCCCGATACATCGGTCCGTTCCAGATTCTCGAGAGAGTCGGACTGATGGCGTATCGGATGGCCCTACCGCCTTACCTTTCGAATCTGCACGATGTGTTTCACGTGTTGCAGCTTCGGAAGTACACTCCTGATACTAACCATGTGTTAGAACCCGAATCGGTTCAGATAAGAGAAGACTTGACTCTACCGGTGACTCCAGTCAGGATTGATAACACAAGTATTAAGAAGTTGCACGGAAAAGAGGTTTCATTAGTGAAAATGGCGTGGAGTCGAGACAGTGTTGAGGAGTACACCTGGGAGCTTGAGTCAGAAATTCGAACAGACTACCCACACCTATTCTCAGGTAACTAAATTCGAATTTTGTGGGCAAAATTCCCATTTAGATGGGTAGAATGTAAAACCTGGTGAATTTATCGCTAATTAACCCATAAATTAAAAATATATCCTAGAGAGTGATAAATGAGGTTTTTATTTTTTAATGTGGTAGAGAAATTTAAAACGAGAATTTCGACACCAATTTTAAAGAAAACGGCCCAAGATTGGGCCGAACGGGCCAAACTGGGCCAACCGGACCCAAATAGGCCCAAGGGCCCAGCCAAGCCCCATTAATTAATGAGAGCTCAGCTCTCTTCCCTCCCAAAAGCCACTCACACACGCAGAACACAGAGAGGGAAAGGGAGAGAACACAAACCCTTGTTCCAATTTCATTTGATCATATCTTTTGATCCGGAGCTCTGATTGACGCACCATTTGCAGCCACACAACCGCGGCGTCAAGCTCTACAAAATCCACCCAAACAATCTTGAGGTAAGTGATGAGCGGATAATTTATACGTTTTTTGGCATTGTTTTTAGTATATTTTAGTTAGTTTTTATTATATTTTTATTATTTTTTAAATAAAATTCACTTTTCTGGACTTTACTATGAGTTTGTGTATTTTTCTATAATTTCAGGTATTTTCTGGTTGAAATTGAGGGACCTGAGCAAAAATCTTATCCAGATGCTGAAAAAGGACTGCAGATGCTGTTGGATTCTGACCTCCCTGCACTCAAAGTGAATTTTCTGGAGTTACAAAAGCCCAATTGGCGCGCTCTTAATTGCGTTGGAAAGTAGACATCCTGGTCTTTCCAGCAATATATAATAGTTCATACTTTTTTTAAGATTTGATGGCCCAAACTAGCGTTCAAAGTCAGCTCAAGAATTTTGGCGTTTAACGCCAGAACTGGCACAAAAGTTGGAGTTAAACGCCCAAACTGGCACAAAAGCTGGCATTTAACTCCAAGAAAAGTCTTTACACATGGAAGCTTCAATGCTCAGCCCAAGCACATACCAAGTGGGCCCGGAAGTGGATTTCTGCATCATTTACTCATTCTTGTAAACCCTAGGCTACTAGTTTTCTATAAATAGGACCTTTTGCTATTGTATTTTACACACTTGATCATACTTTTAATCTTGGTTCTTCTGGTTCCCTCTCTGGGGCCGAAGCCAATGACCTCCATTATCACTTTTGTATTTTCAATGGTGGAGATTCTACAGACCATAGATTAAGGTGTGGAGCTCTGCTGTTCTTCATGAATTAAAACAAGTACTATTGTTTTTCTATTCAACTCAAGTCTATTTCTTCTCCAAGATATTCATTCGCACCCAAGAACATGATGAATGTGATGATTATGTGACACTCATCACCATTCTCACCTATGAATGCGTGACTGACAACCACTTCCGTTCTACATGCAAACAAGCTTGAATGTGTATCTCTTGGGTTTTTAATCTAAGATTGGAACCTTCGTGGTATAGGCTAGAATTATTGGCGGCCATTCCTGAGATCCGAAACGTCTAAACCTTGTCTGTGGTATTCTAAGTAGGATCTGGGAAGGGATGACTGTGACGAGCTTCAAACTCGCGATTGTTAGGCGTGTGACAGACGCAAAAGGATCAATGGATCCTATTCCAACATGATCGAGAACCGACAGATGATTAGCCGTGCGGTGACAGCGCATTTGGAACGTTTTCACTGAGAGGACGGGAAGTAGCCATTGACAACGGTGATGCCCAACATAAAGCTTGCCATGGAAAGGAGTTTGAATGATTGGAAGAAAGCAATAGGAAAGCAGAGGTTCAGGAGGAACAAAGCATCTTCATACGCTTATCTGAAATTCCAACCAAAGAATTACATAAGTATCTCTATCTTTATTTTATGTTTTATTTATCTTTTAATTATCAACTCTCCATCACCATCTAAATCCGCCTGACTGAGATTTACAAGGTGACCATAGCTTGCTTCAAGCCGACAATCTCCGTGGGATCGACCCTTACTCACGTAAGGTATTACTTGGACGACCCAGTGCATTTGCTAGTTAGTTGTGCGGAATTGTGACAAAGTGTGATTCACGTTTAAGAGCTCCAAGTCCTTTGGCGCCATTGTTGATGATCACAATTTCGTGCACCAAGTTTTTGGCGCCGTTGCCGGGGATTGTTCGAGTTTGGACAACTGACGGTTCATCTTGTTGCTTAGATTAGGTAATTTTACTTTTTATTTTCGAAAATTTTTTTTAAAAAAAATAAAAAAATTTTCTATTTTGTTCTTCAGAGTTTTTAAGAATGAATTCTAGAGTTTCATGATGATTTGTTAAAGTCTGGCTGGCTGAGAAGCCATGTCTAATCTTTTGGACCGAAGTTTCAACTTATCATCACAAGAGCTTGATGATTTCTATCAATCTTGCTATTGTTAGCAATGATCTGCTAAAGCTTGGCTGGCCATTGGCCATGTCTAGTGTTTTGGACCGGAGCTTTCATTGAAAGCTTGGCTGACTAGTAAGCCATGTCTAATTCCTGGACCGGAGTTTTAGACTAACATTGCAATGATTCCTGGAATTCTCATTAAAGATTTTGAATCTCTTTAATTTCCTTTCCATATAATTTTCAAAAAATCACAAAAAAAAATTTATAAAACCATAAAAATAAAAAATATTTTATGTTTCTTGTTTGAGTCTAATATCAATTTTTAAGTTTGGTGTCAATTGCATGCCCTTATTCTTCTAATTTTTGAAAATTACATGCATTATGTTCTTCATTGATCTTCAAGTTGTTCTTGATGATTTCCTTGCTCTGATCTTTAAATTCTCTTGTCTTGAGTGTTTTGTTGTTTCTCATATGCATTTTTCAAATTGTTAGTGTCTCTAATAAGAAAATTTCTAAGTATGGTTTCTTGCATGCATTGTTTATTTGATTTTAGTTGCATTTTTTTTATTGTTTCTCATCATTAAAACTTCAAAAATATTTTCAAAATTGTGTCTTTTCAAGTCAATAATACAGAGAATTGAAGATTCAGAACATGCAGCAGAGGAATTAAACATAAAAAGCTGGGCGTTCAAAACGCCCAGTGAAGAAGAAAAACTGGCGCTTAAACGCCAGCCAGGGTACCTGGCTGGGCGTTTAACGCCCAAAAAGGTAGCATTTTGGGCGTTAAACGCCAGAATGGATGCCATTCTGGGCGTTTAACGCCAGGAAGACACTAGAGGGAAGATTTTGTTTTTAATTCAAATCTTTTTCAAATTTTCATAATTTTTCAAAATCAAATCTTTTTCAAATCATATCTTTTCAATCATATCCTTTCAAAATCAATTTCTTTCCATTTTTTTTATTATTATAATTTTCGAAAATCCTTGCTATAATTAATGATTTACTTCAAAATTTTCAAGTTGTTACTTGCCTATTAAGAAAGGATCAAATTTTAAATTTTAAGAATCATATCTTTTAATTTCTTGTTAGTCAAGTAATCAACTTTAATTTTAAAACTTTCTTTTTTAAAATTGATTTTCAATAATATCTTCTCAATCATATCTTTTCAATCACATCTTTTTCAAAATTAACTCTCAATCATATCTTTTTGATTTCTAATTTCAAAATCTTTTTTAAAAATCACTTAATTTCTTTCCTAATCTTAATTTTCGAAAATCTCAATCAAATTTTCAAATCTCTTTTTATTATTTCAAAATCTTTTTAATTTATTTTCGAAAATTCTTCCCCTCTTCTCACATCCTTCTATTTAAGGGACTAACACTCCTTCTCAAGGTGCAATTCGAACTCTACCCCTCTTGATAAGTTCGAATTCTCTTCTATCTACCTCCTCCTTCTATTCTTCTTTTTCTCTGACACCTCAAGGAATCTCTATATTGTGACATAGAGGATTCCCTACTTTCTTGTTCTCTTCTCTTTCATATGAGTAGGAGCAAAGATAAAGGCATACTTGTTCAAGCTGATCCTGAACCTGAAAGGACCTTGAAGAGAAAGCTAAGAGAAACTAAAGCACAATTCTCTCTAGAGGGCCTAACAGAGCTTTTCAAGGAAGAAAAAGCCATGGCAGCCGAAAACAACAATGCCAACAATGCAAGGAAGGTGCTTGGTGACTTTACTGCACCTACTCCCGACTTCTATGGGAGAAGCATCTCAATCTCTGCCATTGGAGCAAACAACTTTGCGCTTAAGCCTCAATTAGTTTCTCTAATGCAACAGAATTGCAAGTTTCATGGACTTCCATTGGAAGATCCTCATCAGTTCTTAGCTGAATTCTTGCAAATCTATGACACTGTCAAGACCAATGGGGTTGATCCTGAGGTCTACAGACTTATGCTCTTCCCTTTTGCTGTAAGAGACAGAACTAGGACATGGTTGGACTCATAACCTAAAGAAAGCCTGAACTCTTGGGAAAAGCTAGTCAATGCCTTCTTGGCAAAGTTCTTTCCACCTCAAAAATTGAGCAAGCTTAGAGTGGAAGTCCAAACCTTCAGACAGAAGGAATGTGAATCCCTCTATGAAGCTTGGGAAAGATATAAGCAATTGATCAGAAGGTGTCCTTCTGACATGCTTTCAGAATGGCGTACTATGATGGTCTGTCTGAACTGTCCAAGATGTCATTGGACAGCTCTGCTGAAGGATCTCTTCATCTGGAGAAGATACCTGCAGAAGCTCAGGAACTCATTGAGATGGTTGCAAATAACCAATTCATGTACACTTCTGAAAGGAACCCTGTGAATAATGGGACTACTCAGAAGAAAGGAGTTCTTGAGATTGATACTCTGAATGCCATACTGGCTCAGAATAAAATATTGACCCAATAAGTCAATATGATTTCTCAGAGTCTGTCTGGAATGCAAGCAGCAACAGGCAGTACTAAGGAAACTTCCTCTGAAGAAGAAGCTTATGATCCTGAGAACCCAGCAATGGAAGAGGTGAATTACATGGAAAAATCCTATGGAAACACCTATCATCCTTCATGGAGAAATTATCCAAATCTCTCATGGAAGGATCAACAGAGACTTCAACAAGGTTTCAACAACAATAATGGTGGAAGAAACAGGTTTAGCAATAGCAAGCCTTTTCCATCATCTTCTCAGCAACAGACAGAGAATTCTAAGCAAAGCCACTCTGACTTAGCAACCATTGTCTCTGATCTAATCAAAACCACTCAAAGTTTCATGACTGAAACAAGGTCCTCCATTAGAAATTTGGAGGCACAAGTGGGTCAGCTGAGTAAGAAAATTACTGAACTCCCTCATAGTACTCTCCCAAGCAATACAGAAGAGAATCCAAAGAGAGAGTGCAAGGCCATAAACACGTCTCACATGGCCGAACATGGAGAGGAGGAAGAGGCAGTGATCTCCACTGAGGAAGACCTCAATGGACATCCACTGGCCTCCATGGAATTTCCTATTGAGGAACCATGGAAATCTGAGGCTCACACAGAGACCATAGAGATTCCATTGAATTTACTTCTGCCCTTCATGAGCTCTGATGAGTATTCTTCCTCTGAAGAGGATGAAGATGTTACTGAAGAGCAAGTTGCTAAGTACCTTGGAGCAATCATGAAGCTAAATGCCAAGTTATTTGGTAATGAGACTTGGGAGAATGAACCTCCATTGCTCACTAAAGAACTGGATGACTTGACTAGGCAGAAATTACCTCTGAAAAGACAAGACCCTAGAAAATTCTTAATCCCTTGTACCATAGGCACCATGACCTTTGAGAAGGCTCTGTGTGACCTGGGGTCAAGTATAAACCTTATGCCTCTCTCTGTAATGGAGAAGCTAGGGATCATTGAGGTACAAGCTGCTAGAATCTCACTAGAGATGGCAGATAATTCAAGGAAACAAGCTTATGGACTTGTAGAGGATGTCTTGGTAAAGGTTGAAGACCATTACATCCCTGCTGATTTCATAATCCTAGAGACTGGAAAGTGTATGGATGAATCCATCATCCTTGGCAGACCCTTCCTAGCCACAGCAAAAGCTGTGATTGATGTTAACAGAGGAGAATTGATCATTCAAGTGAATGAAAACTCCCTTGTGTTTAAAGCTCAAGGATATCCCTCTGTAACCATGGAGAGAAAGCATCAAGAGCTTCTCTCAATACAGAGTCAAACAGAGCCCCCACAGTCAAACTCTAAGTTTGGTGTTGGGAGGCCACAACCAAACCTTAAGTTTGGTGTTGAACCCCCACATTCAAACTCTAAGTTTGGTGTTGGGAGGATCCAACATTGCTCTGAACATCTGTGAGGCTCCATGAGAGCCACTGTCAAGCTATTGACATTAAAGAAGCGCTTGTTGGGAGGCAACCCAATCTTTAATTATCTATGTTAAATTTCTATTTTCTTTTGTTATTTTATGTTTTCTGTAGGTTGATGATCATGTGAAGTCACAAAAATAATTGAAAAAGCAAAAATAGAAGGAAAAATAGTATTAAAAATAGAACACCCTGGAGGAGAAACTTACTGGCGTTTAAACGCCAGTAAGGGTAGCAGAATGGGCGTTAAACGCCCAGTCTGGCACCATTTTGGGCGTTTAACGCCAGAAATGGGCACCAGACTGGCGTTTAATGCCAGGAATGGGTAAGAAGCTGGCGTTAAACGCCAGAAATGGGCAGCAGCCTGGCGTTTAACGCCAGGATTGGCAGAAAGGGGCATTTTTGCACGCCAGTTGGTGCAGGGATGAGATATCCTTGACACCTCAGGATCTGTGGACCCCACAGGATCCCTACCTACCCCAACTCTCTCTCTCTTCTTCACCCATTCACCAATCACCTCAATACCTCTTTCCCAAAAACCCCTCACCTATCAAATCCCACCATTCTCTTCACCACTCACATCCATTCTTCATAAAACCCCACCTACCTCACCTTTCAAATTCAAACCACTTTCCCACCCAAACCTACCCATAATGGCCGAACCATACCCCCCTCTCTACTCCTATATAAACCCATCTTCACTCCTTCATTTTCACACAACATATACACTACTTCTCCCCCTTGGCCGAAATACTAAGCCCCCTCCATCTCCTCTATTTCTTCTTCTTCTACTCTCTTCTTTCTTCTTTTGCTCGAGGACGAGCAAAACTTCTAAGTTTGGTGTGGTAAAAGCTAAAGCTTTTTGTTTTTCCATAACCATTTATGGCACAAAAGGCCGGAGAAACCTCTAGAAAGAGGAAAAGGAAGGCAAAAGCTTCCACCTCCAAGTCATGGAAGATGGAGAAATTCCTCTCAAGGGTGCACCAAGATCACTTCTATGAAGTTGTGGCCAAGAAGAAGGTGATCCCCGAGGTCCCTTTTAAGCTAAAAAAGGGCGAATATCTAGAGATCCGACATGAGATCCGAAGAAGAGGTTGGGAAGTCCTCACCAACCCCATTCAACAAGTCAGAATCTTAATGGTTCAAGAGTTCTATGCCAATGCATGGATCACCAAGAACCATGATCAAACTGTGAACCCGGACCCTAAGAACTGGCTTACAATGGTCTGAGGGAAATACTTGGATTTTAGTCCAGAAAATGTAAGGTTGGCATTCAACTTGCCCATGATGCAAGGAGATGCACACCCCTACACTAGAAGGGTAAACTTTGATCAAAGGTTGGACCAAGTCCTTATAGACATCTGTGAAGAGGGCGCTCAATGGAAGAGAGATTCAAGAGGGAAGCCGGTTCAACTAAGAAGGCATGACCTCAAGCCCGTGGCTAGGGGATGGTTGAAGTTTATCCAACACTCAATCATTCCCACTAGCAACCGGTCTGAAGTTACTATAGACCAAGCCATCATGATTCATAGCGTCATGATTAGAGAGGAAGTAGAAGTTCATGAGGTTATATCCCAAGAACTCTACAAGGTGGCAGACAAATCCTCTACTGTGGCAAGGTTAGCCTTTCCTCACCTCATTTGTCACCTCTGCAATTCAGTTGAAATTGACATAGAGGAAGACATCCTCATTGATGAGGACAAGCCCATCACTAAGAAAAGGATGGAGCAAATGAGAGAACTTCACCAAGAGCATGAGGAATTTCCTCATCATGAAATCCCTGAGATGCCTCAATGGATGCATTTTCCTCCACAAAACTATTGGGAGTAAATTAACACCTCCCTAGGAGAATTAAGTTCTAATATGGGACAACTAAGGATGGAGTACCAAGAACATTCCATCCTCCTCCATGAAATTAGAGAAGACCAAAGAACCATGAGAGAGGAGCAACAAAGGCAAGGAAGATACATTGAGGAGCTCAAGCACTCCATTAGATCTTCAAGAGGAAGAACAAGCCGCCATAACTAAGGTGGACCCGTTCTTTAATTTTCTTGTTCTTTATTTTCTGTTTTTCAAATTCTTATGCTTTATGTTTATTTATGTTTGTGTCATTATTACATGATCACTAGTGTCTAAGTGTCTATGCCTTAAAGCAATGAAAAAGAATCCATCACCTTTCTTAAATGAAAAATATTTTTAATGAAAAAGAAAAAGAAGTGCATGAATTTCGAATTTTAAAACAGTTTAATTATTTTGATGTGGTGGCAATACTTTTGTCTTTCTGAATGAATACTTGAATAGTGCATATTTTTAATATTGTTGATTCATGAATGTTAAAATTGTTGGCTCTTGAAAGAATGATGGAAAAGGAGAAATGTTATTTGATAATCTGAAAAATCATAAAATTGATTCTTGAAGCAAGAAAAAGCAGTGAAAAGCTTGCAGAAAAAAAAAGATATATGCGAAAAAAGAGAGAGAGAGAAAAAGAAAAAGCAAGCAGAAAAAACCAATAACCCTTTAAACCAAAAGACAAGGGTAAAATAAAAAGGATCCAAGGCTTTGAGCATCAGTGGATAGGAGGGCCCACAGGAATAAAATCCTGGCCTAAGCGGCTAAACCAAGCTGTCCCTAACCATGTGCTTGTGGCGTGAAGGTGTCAAGTGAAAACTTGAGACTAAGCGGTTAAAGTCGTGGTCCAAAGCAAAAAGAGTGTGCTTAAGAGCCCTGGACACCTCTCACTGGGGACTTTAGCAAAGCTGAGTCACAATCTGAAAAGGTTCACCCAGTCATGTGTCTGTGGCATTTATGTATCCGGTGGTAATATTGGAAAACAAAGTGCTTAGGGTCACGGCCAAGACTCATAAAGTAGCTATGTTCAAGAATCAACATACTTAACTAGGAGAATCAATAACACTATCTGGATTCTGAGTTCCTAGAGATGCCAATCATTCTGAACTTCAAAGGATAAAGTGAGATGCCAAAACTGTTCAGAAGCAAAAAGCTAAAAGCCCCGCTCATCTAATTAATACTGATCTTCATAGATGTTTTTGGAATTCATTATACATTCTATTTTTTTTATCCTATATGATTTTCAGTTTCTTGAGGACAAGCAACAATTTAAGTTTGGTGTTGTGATGAGCGGATAATTTATACGCTTTTTGGCATTGTTTTTAGTATGTTTTTAGTATATTTTAGTTAGTTTTTATTATATTTTTATTAGTTTTTAAATAAAATTCACTTTTCTGGACTTTACTATGAGTTTGTGTGTTTTTCTGTGATTTCAGGTATTTTCTGGCTGAAATTGAGGGACCTGAGCAAAAATCTGATTCAGAGGCTGAAAAAGGACTGCAGATGCTGTTGGATTCTAACCTCTCTGCACTCAAAGTGGATTTTCTGGAGCTACAGAAGCCTAATTGGCGCGATCGCAATTGCGTTGGAAATATATAATAGTCCATACTTTGCTCAAGATTTGATGGCCCAAACCGGTGTTCCAAGTCAGCTCAAGAATTCTGGCGTTTAACGCCAGAACTGGCACAAAAGTTGGAGTTGAACGCCTAAACTGGCACAAAAGCTGGCGTTTAACTCCAAGAAAAGTCTCTACACATGGAAGCTTCAATGCTCAGCCCAAGCACACACCAAGTGGGCCCGGAAGTGGATTTATGCATCATTTACTCATTCTTATAAACCCTAGGCTACTAGTTCTCTATAAATAGGACCTTTTGCTATTGTATTTTACACACTTGATCATACTTTTAATCTTGGTTCTTCTGGTTCCTCTCTGGGGCCGAAGCCAATGACCTCCATTATCACTTTTGTATTTTCAAAGGTGGATTTTCTACACACCATAGATTAAGGTGTGGAGCTCTGCTGTTCTTCATGAATTAATACAAGTACTATTGTTTTTCTATTCAAATCAAGTCTATTTCTTCTCCAAGATATTCATTCACACCCAAGAACATGATGAATGTGATGATTATGTGACACTCATCACCATTCTCACCTATGAACGCGTGACTGACAACCACTTCCGTTCTACATGCAAACAAGCTTGAATGTGTATCTCTTGGGTTTCTAATCTAAGATTGGAACCTTCATGGTATAGGCTAGAATTATTGGCAGCCATTCCTGAGATCCGGAACGTCTAAACCTTGTCTGTGGTATTTTGAGTAGGATCTGGGAAGGGATGACTGTGACGAGCTTCAAATTTGCGATTGTTGGGTGTGTGACAGACGCAAAAGGATCAATGGATCCTATTCCAACATGATCAAGAACCGACAGATGATTAGCCGTGCGGTGACAGTGCATTTGGAATGTTTTCACTGAGAGGACGGGAAGTAGCCATTGACAACGGTGATGCCCAACATAAAGCTTGCCATGGAAAGGAGTTTGAATGATTGGAAGAAGGCAATAGGAAAGCAGAGGTTCAGGAGGAACAAAGCATCTTCATACGCTTATCTGAAATTCCAACCAAAGAATTACATAAGTATCTCTATCTTTATTTTATGTTTTATTTATCTTTTAATTATCAACTCTCCATCACCATCTGAATCTGCCTGACTGAGATTTACAAGGTGACCATAGCTTGCTTCAAGCCGACAATCTCCGTGGGATCGACCCTTACTCACGTAAGGTATTACTTGGATGACCCAGTGCACTTGCTGGTTAGTTGTGCGGAATTGTGATAAAGTGTGATTCACGTTTAAGAGCTCCAAGTCCTTTGGCGCCATTGTTGATGATCACAATTTCGTGCACCAGTAAGTCTCAGCTGGCCCTTCGAATTCTCTGCCCTTGATTTTGAGTTTATTGAGCACAATGTTGAAATTTGTGAACTCCTTGGTGTTATAGTATCAAATTAAATTGAAGGGAAGGCTTTCTCTAGCTCCCTTGGTCTTTGGGTAAGGTGAGATTCTCAACCCTAAGCTAGATACTTGAAAGTTTGTGATTTAGTGATTGAGTTATTGTGTTTTTATATGATATGGTGGCTTAGGCATTGTATATGTGTGTTTTGGAGCTTGATTGGTGGTTTTGGAAAGCTTTGGCGTGGAATCCCAAGCTTGGAAATCTGTTGGTGAAGCATTGGGACATTGGAAGTTAAGGAAAAGTGAACTTGAGAGTGTTCTGGGTGGAACGGGAATCGGCCAAGGTATGGTTTCGGTTTCCTATATCTAAAATGTAATGTGGTGTGAAAACGTAGGCTAGAGACCCTAAGATAGGAGTTGAATCATTAAGATTGTAGATGGATTGATATGAATTGTGTTGTTGTATATGAATTTAGTGAATTGTGAAATGATGCTAAATGTGGTACCATGTGTGAAAATTGGGTGTGATATGGTTCAATGTGTAGAATTGATTATAGCATTGAGGCTCTTGTTGATGAGCATGAATTGAAATGTGAATTTTTTATGTGTATATATATATATGGTGATTGATGAATTGGATATTATTGGAGATTGAGGTGTGAATTGTTAATTTTTATGTGGGAATTGTTGCCTTGAAATTTGGTTAGATATGGTGGAAATTGATGGGTTGATGATTGAATGAGTGGATGAGAGTATTTGGTATTGAAACTTTGGGTTTGGCTGGCTTTTGAATGAGTTTGGTAAAGGTATGCTTTGAAAATGGGGAGTTTGTAAGTTTTGGAAAATTGGGATTTTGATGAACTTCAACGGATCATATATTGAACAATTGTTTTCGAAAATTTATGATTTTTACATCAATGGAAAGATAACTATATATGCTTTTAAATGGTTCAAATTTGGTGAAAATCCGAATTTTGTGGAAGGAGATATGATCATTTGAAGTTTGGGTGAAAAATCTGAATTCTGCAACTTCTGCAGAATTTGTGATTTTTGGCTTGTGTGCACACGCACAGCCCTGTGTGCACGCACACTATGCAAGAATTTGGTCCTATGCACACGCACAGACTTGTGCGTATGCACACGTGGAGACAGGGCTGCTAGAGGTAGCGCTAGCACGCCCTATGCGCACCCGCAACCAACGAAGGATTGCGAGCTGTGCGTACGCACAAGCCTGTGCGCGCATGCACACATTGGGAATGGCACACTAATGGCAGCGCTAGCACACGTTGTGCGCGCACCCCACCCTAAGAATTTTTGCTTTCTATGCGTACGCACAGACTTGTGCGTACGCACACGTTTAAAATTATTTTTGGACGTGCGCACGCACACCCCCTGTGCGTACGCACGCGACCCAGTTTATTTCAAAAACTTTGTTTTCAAGTTCTGTACATTCCCAACAAGCTCGTAACCTTCCAGAATGTTATTTCACACTTATAAACTCCCAATTTCATCCCTCGAGTCTTAATTTGATATTAAATGTCTAGAGATTGAGAGAAGTCTAGGAAAGGGGTAACTTGTGGAGGAAGAAAATGGATGTAATGATGAGTATGATGAATAATGATGATATGAGCGGTTCGAAAGGATGGTGGAGTGCTGAGTATGATTTGAGCCGAAAGGGATGAGTATTTCACGAGCCGAATGGCCATGTGTGATGATGATGATTGTGGCTGAGTATGGGATTATGATTGTTAAGCCGGAGTGGCTGAGATAAATGTTAATGTGTTGCTGTGATTAAATGCATATATGCTGAATTGAATTGTTGATACTATGACTGTTTGCACTCCACCTATCTAAGATATGAGTTTTCCTGGGTGAAAGCAGTGGCTAGCCTCCACGTGCTCTAGGTGGAGACTCGATACTCTGCTGATCCTATGTCGCAAGTGTGGCCGGACACTGTGAAAGTTTTGGATGAGCTCGCCCCCATGAATATACACCAGTGAGGGTGTTGGATATAAATTATAATTATGTTTGTGGATTACTCGAGTTGGGGATGCGCGACAGAGGGACATTTCAATGGTTAGCTACCAGGACTTGTCGGGTTGGCTTTATAACCGACAGATGAGACTCTTCAGCCACTAGGACAGGCATGCATCATATGCATTATATGTGATTTGTCTGGATTGCCTACTTGACTGCATCATTTCTTGTTACTTGCTTAATTGTGCTATCCACTTCCTACTTGTGCATTTCTTTTTTTGATATACTTGTGCTTGCATCTGTTACTGTTGGCAGTTAGGAGGTTTGCAGGATTTGGAAAGGGGACATATAATTAGACCGAAGATCCTTAAGTCAGTTGCCTGTTTACAATTGTTATGGTTTAGTTATGTTTATACGCTTTGATTATAATTTGGAAGTTCTAAGATTGCCTTTGGCTTTCCCAGGACATTACATGTTAGATATTTGGGCACTGTTACCATGCTAAGTACCTCCGGTTCTCACCCATGCGAATTTTTGTGGTTTTCAGATGCAGGACGTGAAGCTCCTCACTGATGCATGCTGGAGACTTCCTTTTGGCGGAGATCCTTGTATCTTGGGATTTTATTTTGGTCATTATATACTTGTTTAGATACTTATATTCTCCTCTATATATGTATTTTGTTTTTAATCCTCTTATAGGTTGTTTTGGAGAAGCAGGATTTGTATATTGTCTTTTGGGTTTTCCTTACTATATATATGTATGTATACTGTATGCTCAGACCGGCTATCTTCGCAAGCCGAGTCCCGAGTCTTGATATATGTATTTTGGTACTCTTTTGTATATCTCTTTACTTTAGCTTGAGTTCCAGCTGTTCACTTACGTTAATGATCGGAGTGTTGCGATTTTTGATGTATCGGTTTTAAATTACCCACTTTTTTTCAAAGGCTCCTAGTTATGAACATTTTTGCAATACTATACGTACTAAATTTTACCTTTAGAGGTCGTAATACCTCGCCACCTCTGTTTTATGACTTAAGCATAAGACTCTGTGTGGTAGGGTGTTACAAATGTCCCTTACACAACAACTACAGAGTATCAAAGAAACAAACGAAATCATCAAAGAACCACAACGTTGGAGGAAATATTTCTGTAAATATCAAAATGTGTCTTTCTTCATTTTGAGACAAATCTTTCAATCCAAGTATAAAACTAAATGTCAATACTAACCATACCTATTCATGAAGATTAACAATTGATGCCGCCATACAACAAGCACCCTCATTGGAGAAAAATATACCTGCCAAGAAAAACAATATATTTCTCAAATCTATATTCAACACCTTTGAATTGGTAACCACTACCTAAATTCTAAAATACCAAGACCACAGAACAAAAATAAAAAAATCAGACGAATAGTAATAACAGGACAAATTATTTTCAATAATGATAATGCAGATGAAATAGAATGCGGAATAAATTTAAACTGATAATATCTCCTTTCATGTTCACAAATCCAACAAGGACTTCAAATATATCTGCACCTTCAAATTTAGTTACCACATTCAATCAGGAAAGGATTCAAATGCTCAATACAAAAAAAAATCAAATTGAAGCAAGCTCATACAAAACTAAAACTAGAATAAACAAAACTAATCAAATTACAGAGCTAACACTATTTAAAAGGTAGTAAAGAATAATTAGCCAAACAAAACAAGGCATGTCACAGCATCACAAAATTACAATCCAAGAGAGACACAAACACTGACAAGCATAGCTAAAACCATAATCATATAAACATAATTATACAATTCATAAATTCACAAATTACACAGAAGTTCCAGCAAATTTTGCTTCACAAGTAACCCCAAGTTACAATTCATAAGATTAATACAATAGAAATTTTGTACCATGAACATTAACTGAATTATTTGAACTAATGCTTCAGGTCTAATTACTGAAATCACAGACATAAGTGCATAACCATCAAAGCCATGAAATTTTCTTTTTTTATACGATCTACACAAAATACAGTGATTAAACATGGCATAACCCTGTGTGTTGAAGGGCAACCCATTTATATCAATATGATGCATGCAGTCGAAACTTCTACATCTGCCAGGTATTAAGTTTCAATTGCAAATACTGTTAATGACAAATAATCAGCAATTTCAAACAAAATAAATTCACAAATTCAAACAAAGGCAAAAATTCAAACAGAATGAAATAAATAACAATTACCAAGAAATTTAAACAAAAATACACTGAATTAGACAACAAAGAACAAAATCGGTCAAATTAATACCTGAGTTGGAGGCTCCATATCTGGTGTCGGAGGGATTGGGTTCGCCGGTTTGGCACTGTTGGGAGGGGATGGCCCACGCTGCTTCGTGGCTGTCCGGTGCTGTTGGGAGGCGGTGGTTCGGCGAGATTGGGAGGGGGTTAGGAGGCGCTGGTTCGTGGGACTGGGAGTGGCTGGGAGGTGCTGGTTCGACGGGACTGGGAAGGGCTGGGAGGGGCTGGGAGGCGCTGGGAGGACTGGGTGGGGTTGGGTTTCGCATTCGGGTAGTGGGGTTTCTCGTTTCTTTGACAGTGGCTGCGCTAGGTTAGGACTTAGGAGAGTTAGGTTATCTAATGGGGGTGGGGTAATAGTTTTTTATGCTGATCGGATCCAATAACAACAACCTGGCTCATACTACAAATATTTAACATCCTGACCCATACAATTCTCAGCTAGCTGTTCCACACGTTAGCTAGCTTACTCTTCCAGCACAGCACCATAAAAGGGCATGAATGACCCCTACTCCCCTATAAATCCCCTAACGGCAGACAACCACAACATCAGGTTAACTTATATAGTACGCTCAGTATTTCATGAATCACATTACATAAATCCAAATCAATCAGTACCGTATGTTTATTTAATTGTTAACTCCAACGGCCACTAGAATTGGATTATCAGAGTTCCAAAAAAGTGGTCTGGATCATTTGAAAAGTTTCCTATAATATTAGAGTAAGTGTCAAATCAAATACTTTTCATTCATATAATAAACCTTTAACCATTAAACTAAGAGCTTTAATTAAAAATTTAATATTTTTATTTACATAAAAGTCAAATATATTTAATGATATATAAATACTAAATTACAATCCTAAGATATCATCAGATTATTGAATATTGCATTCTTTTGATGACTTGAGGATAAAATCGGATATCCGCAGGTTAAAAGCGGATAAAATTAGTGTTGATATATTATAAATTCGCAGATAAAAATAAGGTTGCTATCCTACCCTATCCTACCTATTGTCATCTTTAGTTAATACATTTAAAATCATAATCTACCTCACAAGATATGTTAACTAGTTGTAAGAGGAGGAAATGGAAATTTTTTAAAAGGGAAGTAAAAGGAAAGAGAGAGTTCAAGATTTTTGAATCTTTTTTTTAAGAGTATAAAATAGGTAAAAAAGAGAAACTTGAAAAGACTTAATATAACTCAGACTAAGTTTGGTAAAAAAAAATTATAAGATTATTATATTTTTTGTTTTATATTTAGTAAATCAAAAATACAATGTGATTGTTCTTGTAGTTTTTATAAGTTATGAGTATTTTTAAAAATATTTAAAAAAAAGTTTCAAAGTTTTCTTATAGTTATCAAAATTAATATTAAATATATTAAGTAGAAGCTTTAGGTGGTTGACACTTTTTTTCTTATTTGATCTTACTTTTAAGGATGTTGTTCTAGTGTAGAACAGGCAAAATATCTACACACGATAAAATAAGTAAATGACATATATTTACGGCAGGAGATAATGGTTATTGTTCCATGAAGATGACATCATGACATGCAACAGAAATAGATTAAGAAGGTAATTTTTTGTAGCATGATGAGAGTGTTAGCTAGATGATTGAAGTTGTTAATGAGAAAATTTTTTCTAACCATTAATAATTATTTTTTCTAACTGTCGCTTTGACCCATTATTGACTAACATAGCATTCTTATGTGGCCGTTAACTGGCCTACGTGGCTGTTAACCGGCCTACATGACCGTTAAAGAGACACATGTCATGTTCAGGACAATTTGGTCCCTGATTAACGTGGACAAAAACAGTGTTGTTTCTACTTAGCACAAACAATATTTTGGAAGGATATATTCATTCTTAATAAAAGGCTCTAGAAGAAAACCACTCTGTCTGGTAATGTATTTTTAGGGATCTATTTGTATTATAAATTAGTTTTTGAAGACCTATGTGTCCTATAAATTATCTCACTTTCATTTACTATTGTGTGGTTCAAATAGACTGAAATACCTAAACTACCTAATGTAGCACAAAATGTTAGCAGCTACACTATTGTCGTTCGGTGGTGTATTAAAAAAGGAAAACACCCTAAGTGTAAGTACAAGACATACGCAATAATTTAAATGTCTCGCTTGGAGGACAACTTCAATAGATTGTCCATCGATTGTCCCTATTTTAAGGTATTGCAAAGCTTTGCTTTATTTATGTAGTGTGGTTGTGAAAAATGTTCTTAACTGATACTGGTGGTATTGGTGTATTTGTTGCTGTAATGCAAGAAAAATAACCATATTGTGATTTTTTTTGTATACAGTTTTATGCGATTTTTAATTATGTGATGGATGCTGCAATTAATGGGGGTGCAGTGACTTCTTTGCATACATGTGTGGATGAAGAGGCTAATATGGTTGCTTCAAAGATAGATATTGGTGAAGAATTTGGTAAAGAATTTGGTGGTGGTATGAATAATGGTCTAGAGAACAGAGTTAAGTAATTGAAAAAACTATTATTACATAACAACGGTCACAATAGAATTGTCAACAGAATTAAGCAATTAATGTTGTTTACCTTGTGCATTTTGAAATTGACTAGCTACATTTTGAAATTACAAATTTGTAAGCATTATTACAATATTACTATAGCACATAATAGAACTAATAGACAATTTTATAATTTAATATCACTCATAATTGTAACACTTTCATGGCTCTCCAAATCAACACCCATGTTCTCATTATGAGCATTGATAGTTGTAACATTTTGTGTTATATTTGATGGTCTAAGTACTTCGGTCTATATGAACAACATAATAGAACATAAAAGTGAGACATCTTATAGGATACATCTTATAGGATAGATAGGTCCTTTAAAAAGTAATTTATAAGATAGATAGGTCTCCTACAAATAAAATACATTATAAGGAAGAGTAGTTCTCTGAGCCTTTTTTTGGGACGAATCTATCTTTCCAAAACGACGTTGTTTGTGCTAAATGAAAATGACGTCGTTTTGGCCACGTTGATCAAGAATCAAATAGTCCAAAATGTGACATGTGTCACTTTAACGGCCTCATAAGACCGTTAATGGCCACATATGAATGCTCTATTAATCGTTAACGAATCAAATTGACTCGGTGACATATTTGACTAATGGCATATAAAATTGGGGAGTTCAGACCTACTAACGAAACTCAAAAACTTAAACGCGTAACAAACTCGTTGTTCTCCTAGCCCGCAACAGCGACAGCTTCAATCGCGACTCGCAACAACCGCAACACGACCCTACGTTGCCAAAACCTCAGAATTTCTAGCCAAACATAACAGAAAACTAATTTTCAACGGTTTTGAAACAAAAACGCTTACCATAACCAAGGAGAAACGACCACACCGAACGGCAGTGGCTCAAGCAAAGGTTCCGATGGCCACAAAACCGTTCCCGGTGGCCAGAGGTGCAGCGGCCATGGCGACAGCAGCAGCGGAGCTCCAACTGCGGCGGAAACTCCTCCTTCTTACCCGTTCCGTTCTCTCTCTCTCCCCAGGCTTCTCCGACAATAGCGGCGAGAAAAATGGCAACACGGGCTTCCTCCAACTGCAGTGACGATGCATGCAGTTTGGCGGAGATGTTGCGACGTCCTCCACCACAGCAGCGGCTCCCTTCTCGCGTGGCTTCAACGACGGTGACCAAGACCAACGCGACAAAATTGACAGCAGTGGCGGCGTCTTCTCCCTCTCCTCCCTCACGCGGCGGTTCGGGCTAGATAGAAGGCAAAACGACAATGGCAAAGCACGAGCGCGGCGATGAGGATCCCCCAGCAGCGGCTCTCACTTCATTTATTCCGCGTGTATATTGGGCTTGGAGGCGGTGAGACAATGAAGATTAAGGTTTTGTGTGTGTGTTTTTGAAATTAGGGTTAGGGTTTGATTTGGGAATTAGGATTTTGTGTATGAAATTGAGGATTTTGGGTAGTTTAGTAATTTTAATAAAATTAGGGTAATAGAGTAATTGAAAACTAAATTTTAATCGAATAATAATATCTATAAAATACTATTTAATTATCAATTTACAAATTTATTTTCAAATAAATACTCTAATTTAATAACTAGAGATAATTAAATTAATTTCTTTTAAATCATAAAATAAAATTCAAAATCTAATTATTCAAATTAAAGTGGATAAAATTCTCATTATTTTTTAATCGCTAAAATTTTAAATCAATAATAAGAAAGACTCAATTAATATAAAAATTTCTGAAAATATATTCTCGAATAAATAAAATAAATCATTAATAAGTTATTAATTAATTTTCAAAAAAAAATCTAGGTCTTACATAAGACGTAGCAAGACAAAATATATGGAATGTAAGTTCGACCGCCAAAGGAAAATCCTAATACAGAAGTGAAAATTGGAGAAAACATCCAATGAAAAGTTAAAATAAGAAACGAAGATATAAGAGAGAGTTGGAGTAACACTGTAAAAAAGATGGTAGAATCGCGTCTCAGGTGGTTTGGACATTTGAGAAGAAGATCCACAGCGCACCCAGTCAGGAGGGTGGATAAGATGGAAGATGGATAAGAGGCAAAAGGCAAAAGAAGACCTAGGAAGACCATCTATGAGGTGATCAAACGAGATCTATATGTAAACGGTCTCTTTGTAAACATGATACATGATAAAGTTCAATAACGTCTTTTGATTCATGTAGTCGACTCCACTAGTAGGATAAGATTTTGTTGTTGTTGTGTAAAAGAGAATGCGAAAACTTTTAAGTAATCATTTTTAGTATCCATTTTGGCATTCTCAAAATGTGAAGATAGGAGAGAAGATTTGGTTTGTTTTCGCAGTTTCTACAAGTGAAAATGGAAGAAAATGTCTAATACAATTGTGACCTCCAAATGTGAAAATGGCTTAAATTTTAAATTTTTTTTCTTATTTTTGCAGCTATAAATAACGAAAATTCAATATATCATGTTTGCATCTTATGAAAATACAACTAAATATACAAATTTTATTTAAATTGGTAAATATTTAATTTTTTATTTAAATAATAAAAAACCCAGCCAGCAGGGTAAAAATAAAGTCGTTAAATAATACACAAAAGATAAAGCCATGCCATGCACGCGCGATGCAAATTGCAGGCACAGCTCAAAAAAAAAAAAAAAAAAAAGGCGATGGAAGATGATCATGTGGGTGAGCGAAAAAAGAAGATACTTAGCTCCTGTCCAATGCACCCCTCTGGATCAATCAAATGAAAAGATTCAGAATTTGAAGTTCCACGAACCCTTTGAAACGATGCTCTTAGATACATAAGCTCATTATCTTGTTCATTATTTATAACGCCAGTTCCAACTGAAACAGAACGCATCAACCTTAACGCTTCCATATCAGAATTCAACGGTCTTCGATTAACGGCGTAACCAACTTTCCTTCCATTGCAATACATCGTCCAAAGCGGCGTCGAAAACAGATTCTTGTTATAACTGCAACTACTCTCAAGAACTATTCTCAGCGTTCCTCCTCGCATTTCCTTCGCCAAGATCGTCGTTGGAACCGCCAATTCAAGAAGGAGAATCGGTTCCGATGAGTTCGACTTCGATTGGATGCAGAAACTTACCTTCCCCTTCCGGTAACCGAAAATTGTGCCTGTGATGTTGCTCATGATTTTCTTGTGCTCAAACTTTTCTTCTTTTTGTTCAATGCAGTTACATGTTGGGATAAGGAGTGCCACCAGGTAACGTAGGAGCCTCCATGATCGAACTTGTTTGTGGCAATCCACTGTGGTCACGCCATTGTTCATGCTTCTGCTACTCGTAGTAGTAGCACCTATTGAGAAGGCCATCTATTTTTTTCGTTCCTTTTTCTTAATTTCTTTCTGTGTTGGGGAGTGTGTATATATATAGTGTGGAATCCAAATCATTTAATTCATAAAGTGGTTTTATACAATAAGTAATTCTAGGTAGATAGCTTCTTATATAACTAAACTTTTGAGGGTTTTTTTTTTCCCTCTTTTTCTTCTTTTTCCATTCTCTCTAAATATAATTTTTTAGAGAAATATTAGTGTGACATTTAGCTATTAACTTAATTTTTTTAGTCTAGTTCAATTAATCTAGTAATTCAACAACATACTTTATCTCATATTTTAAAACATTGATAATTAATTGATTACAAAAAATAATAAATTATCATAGTCCTTTGACATTTTACTTCTTCTTTTTTTCTTGTCTTCATATTTTATTATTTATACAAAATATCCGTATTTTTATTAAAGATATTTCTGTAATTTTTTGTTAAAAACGTTTTCTATTTCTTATAAAAAATTTATGTATTTCTTTCATAAAATTTGTGTTTCAGTTATTAAAAAGTAAAAAATCAATAATTTTTTAAAGAAAATTTCTAGAAGGAAACATTTTTAGGAAAATAAAGAGAAAGTTAGTCTAAATATTGAGGAGTGCTAGGGGCCAGCAACTTTTGTGTTTTGTAACTATCAATTGGTCATCAATAATCTTTTTAATAGTGTGAGATTATATCCAATGGTAAGAGATCACTCACTTTTCTTTTGATGGTTAAGTGATGGCCACAAAACAAAAAAATTGCTGGCCCCGAGATTTTTCCTTAAATATAAGATATAATCACCTAATATATTTTTTAATCTGGTTGAAATTTGATGAAAAAAACATTTGTTCACCTTCCTGTCTCAATTATGAGGTAGATTGTGAGGTTCTAGTAGCTAACCAGCCATTAATGCATGGTTAGTGTCAAGATTCATCATAGGAATCTCTTTTGTGACATAATTCTGGATTAAGTGGATGAAGGCTACTCAACTTTTAAAGAGTGAAAAAAAAAAAAACTAATAAGAAGTATATATAGATATAATCAGAAGATCCGAATATATATTATGGAGAAATGAATAATTCATAGATTAAAATGGAGTTTGAATATTGAAGTGAGAGTAAATTAAACACACTAAAATTTAAAATTGTAATAAAATTAAATGTTAGTACAAATTGTATCAATTTTTTTTTTACTTCTTGACGTAGTATGAATCCCCAAGCTGATAAAACAAATGATTTAGAAATTAGACGAATTAACATGCAATATAATTTAAAGGTTAAAAATAATAGAATTTGAATATTGGCATTGTGAGAATAGACACACTAAAAGTTAAAACCTAAAAATTTTAAAAATTAGATGTCAGCACACATTATATATATGTACTAATAATCTTTTCTATCACATTTTTTATTTATTCTGAAACAAAAATACTATATATAATATATACTAAAATCAGCTATTATATATTTATGTATAAATATATATTTTTAATTTATTTTTAATCTGTATTTTATATTTTAAAATATATTTTATATTAATAATTAATTTTTGTAACTGATTTGACTGCTCTCAGCATAATTAATCCTAAAAAATATTAATAGATATCCAGCTTGATAATGATGAAACTCTAGATCCTATGGTGAGCCCCATTCTTTTACTCTCCTAATATGGAGCTTGAAACTTTAATTTTGTCATTTGACTAAAGAAGAGTTAGTTATTGAAAAAATATCTTTCCAATTCATACAAAAGAGCTTTTAATATGTTTATACTTAACATGTCTAAAATGATTTTGTGGTTGGTTTTGTCATTGTTACGATATGTGATGGAATATTTAGGCTATTTGATGATTGTGTGATTAGACTTTGGTTTTGCTTAATTTTTAGTGCAGTATAAAATCTTTAAAAAAAAAAAAAAAACTATTGCCTTAGGCTGCGTTTGTTTTTTAAGAACAGGACAGGACAAGACACTGAAAACAAGACAAGACAAGACACTGATGGACAGAGACACAAAATTTTGTGTTCTTGTATTTTGTTTGATGATAAACTAGAACAAATTATAAAAATTTAATTTATTCTCATTTTTTTCATTCAAAAAATTTGAAATGAAAAATATAACAATAAAAAATATAATTATAAAAAATTAACAAGAATAATGAAAGAAAAAATAAAAAATAAGTTGTGTCCCTTGTTAGTGTCTCCGTGTCCTTCCTGTCAGGATGGACACAAAATACATTAATTCAGTGTCTTTGGACACATTATCTCTGTTCATATCTCCTCTACCAAACACGATTTTGTGTTGAGAGAAAACATTACCTATTTAATATTACAACCAACATTTAACATAACAATATATATATATATATATATATATATATATATATATATATATATATATATATAATTTTTAAAAAAAATATATTTAAAATTCAATTAAAAAATATTAAAAAATTAAACACAATAAAATATTATTTTGAGTGAATTTTATACTGAGTTTATTTAATAATAAATTATAATATTACTCGTTTGGAGTTTACTATAGCAATGATATATTAAGCAAAAACTAAAGCACCCATAAAGAGTAATTAAAGAGTACATCTTAGGCATATTAATTATGGACAAACTAAAAGACATGATGGTCCTCGATTACAGTTTGTCTGTTCCACAGAAATCTAATACTGATTAGCTTGAAGTGATGCTTACCAACTAAAATGTTTTACTCTAAATAAATGCAACCTCATCTCTCTGGATTCTGACACTAGCCACCAATGCAATAATGTTCCTTTTTATTTTCCCTTGCTTTTCTATATGTGGATTTTTCCTCTTTTTCTCTTTAATCATTATTATTATTTTTGGGGTTCTTTTCGTTTGTGGGTACTACGCAAGTTCCTTAAGCACGCACGATCATAATTATATATTATTTATATCCTAATAATTAGGGTATGCTAATTATATCTCACTGATTAACCTTGTTTTTGTAATTTGAGGGCAGAAATTTGAGATGTGGAGATTTCCGTACCACTATATAATAATTAACATGCCAATCCACCATCAGCTAATCATTAGGTATTAGATTTTGGAACCATAAAACTCCAAATATACAACTGTCTAACAACTACAAAAAATATACTCTCTTTTTTGCACACGCAAAATATATTATACTATTATAGTACATATTATTCCATAATCTTTTTACACTTTTCTTTCCCTCTCAATTATTATAAGAAATGAAATGATCGTGGGGCTTAAAAGTGTAGTAGATCGACAAACTATACCACTATATGTTTTATTCATGTTTCAAACATTTCTTTTTAATTTTTATAGCTACAAATTTAACACATATACATTATTTTCTTATACATTCATAATAAAAATACGAGTAAATTATTATCTATACGTTCAAAAAATGAAGCTAGTTTTGTGTATATGCGAAATATAAATAAACTATATATTATCTCTACCAAAAAAAATTCATAACGTTGATAAATCTATTCACGAATAAAATTAATTTATAGATATTTTTGTCATCACTCCAATATTATTTTTTGTGAGTATAAAAATAATTTTTATCTATTCACGAATAAATTTATTAGTATTCTAAACTTTTATAAATAAAAAATTAATTTATTCCAAAACTAAATTCTACTAGTTTTATTCCAAATATATTCATTGTTCATAATTGTCACTAATAAGTATGTCCAAACATAATTATTTATTAATAAACATATTTAATTTAGACACAAAATGAGTTTAATATATCTAAAAAAGTAGGAATTATTTTTAGTCCTAATTAATAAGTAATATATAAAGTGAATATGAGTAGAGATAATATATTGAAGTTGTGTGTCGACAAGAATTTAATTCTGAATTGTTGATGTCTTTGTTTTTCATAATAGCATGTGAGAGGAACTTTGTTATTTTGGGTCCAAGCGTGGTATGTGGAAGCCAAAATGAGATTTGTTTGTTCTAGCTTTATAGCCTGGTTTCTCCACTATTGTCTTCCGCTTTCTCTTCTCAAATCTCATGCGTCCCTATTACTTAAAAAACGACATGAGCAATTAGTCATTCTTCTTTTTTTTCCTTTCTAAAATCACTTTTTCCCCTTATTTTAGATGCAAGGGACCCATATTGTATTTTTGTGTTCCCCTATTTTAAACTTTTATGTTTATATCTTAAGTGATAAAATTATTGTAGTTTAAACGTATATTTCTTTCACAGATTTTTGTTTATAATATTTTTAAAAATAAATTCTTCTTATTTTGATTATATTTAACATAATTGCTATATCTCTTAATATCATATAACATGATTACCATGTAGTTGCTTAATATTATTCTTATATACTAAATGACATTATTAAGAGGACAAAAAGTATAACTAAAAATAAAACCAATTTTAAAGGAAAAATTGTTATAAATAATTTTTACACTAAAAAAATTTCAGTCCGCTCTATATATCATTTTTTTATTTATTAAATTGCAGTTGTAAAGGTTCATTTTTGCTATTTATTTTTCTTAAATTTTAAATGTATTTATTTATTTTTTACAGTATCACTCAATTTAAAAGATTAAGGACTAATCTATTTCAGATTTGAGTTCCATTAGCTAATGAATTATTGCATATATAAAAAGAAATTCAAATTTTTCACACTTGTTTAAACGGCCAAATGAGCTAATGATTCATCAACCAATTTAAATTGGTTCTTAAACCCTAAATTATAGAGACAAAAAATATATAAAATATATTCATTTATAATCATAAGAAACTAAAATCTAATATATATATCAGAAAAAAGAAAATATTGATTTGTTTGATAGCATGGGGCACCCATGTTCCGCACTTTTTGGTAAGAGCCATAGACTTTTTGGCACTTTATATTGCAAATTACTCCATAGCTTGAGTAGCATAGCTTTTATGCAGTCAATTCATGAGCATGTGGACGAGACAAAACAATGTGTGCCGAATCACTCTGCCTCCATTTCATGCTGCACCTTTCTTCCTTTTAGTTGGACACTTGTTGCTCAGTGTAACATCTTAGGCTCTTTTTAATTTGTTCCAGAAAATATTTTTTATTTTTATTTTAACACTCTTTGTTTAAAAGATTGTGGAAAAAAATAAAATTAAATCCAATGAATCTAATTTTATTCTCATTATTGTTATTGTTTTTACTTTTTAAGATTGAGTATGTAATGCTAGAAAATTAATACTATAATGGTCAATTTCGATCAATATTATAGCAGATTGTTAAATAAGTCCAGTACGAAACTTACTAAAATGAGCTTTTGTTGAGTTTGTATTTTGATAGTTTATTTTAGTTTACTTCAGATGTTTGTTGTTATTAAGAATTTTGGATTTTTTTTTCTTGTATTGATTGTTGGCTGTATAATATGATTTTCTCTTTTAAATTTATCAGTTTATTTATTTTGTACTCTTAGGATACATATTAAAATTAATTTTTTTTATTAAAAATTTAAATTTTCAATGTATTTATTTTGTATTTATTAAATAAAAATATTTAAAATTTCTTACTAATAATAAACTTATTATGTGTCCTTAGAATACATCTTAGGACACATGTTAGCTAAATTCTAAATTTATAACCTTATCTTGTACGTTTTTTAATTTTGATATTGGGTTTATAGTAGTGTTTTTTAACAATGTGTAAAACTTGGTGTGTATTTTTTTCATACAGAGATCACAAATCTGACCATCCGATTTGTGAAGTTATCTTTTTTAAAATTTTTAAAACACAAAACTGATTTTCCAAATTGTGAACTTTCACAAAACTAATCCTTACTTTAATTTTTTAAAATTTTTGAAACACAAAACCAATCCCCCAATTTGTTAACTTTCACAAAATCGACCATTCAATTTGTAAATTCTTGAAATTTAAAATCAGCTCCCCTCAAATCAGACCATCAGTTTTTTTCTTCCCCCAATTTAGTGCCTCTGATTTGTGTTTTGAAATTTAAAAAAAAAAAAATCGGCTCCATATTTATTAGAAACACATGAATTCTCTATAACTATAAACAACACAACCAGAAAATCCATATCAAAAAATGAGCCTATCTTGTAATACGGTTTGTTTAGCCTGTAAAAGAAAAGGAAGAAAAAAAAACTTATCACAATTTTCAAGATAAACTTGCTTTTCTAGCTGGTTGGTGTTTTGGGAGGACAAGTACAGTTATGCAGAATAGTCCCAACCACAAGCGACATGAAACATTACAGCTTACAAGATTGGGGTCATAAATGGGAAATATGAAATATCTCTCAAATCATAAGGTCTACTTACTCTCCCATATATAACCTTATTAATAATTTGGAATCTTTTTAGCAATTACGAGCTGTACTCGCTGCTCAATTTTTCAATCTTAATTACAAGCTGATATGAGAAATGATTTGTTGTTATTAGTAGTATTGAGTTGGCAATTTGTATATATGTAATGCATTATGTGTCCATCCTAAAATCGATTCACAAGAAGCCCTACGTGTGTGTGACGTGCATTTTGACACCTTTTTTTAACGATAATAATTGATTTCACTAAACAAAGACACAAGATTGCAGAATAGAAGCAAGCAAGTTGGAAACTTATGTGTAATTCAGTTGACATAGATTAATACAATCCCTTTCAGACTCAAATTATTATTATTATTATTATTATTATTATTATTATTTGTGAAGAGAATAAACTAGACAATCTCTAATCTTTAAGTATTATACAGGGTAAAAAACACAAATAAACCAATGGAAGATAGTTATTACATGAATAAGTCAAATTGAAGATTGATTCACGAATGAGCCAAAGTATACTTATATGTAATTCGAACCTATTTGGTTCGAATTCCAATTGCATATAAATCGAACCTATTTGGTTCGAACTAGACATACATAATTCGAACCTAATTGGTTCGAACTACACACGAATTAGACTATCACATAATTCGAACCTAATTGGTTCGAATTACTAAAGAATAAGTGTGAATATGTTACGTGCATGGGATTGTAATTGAAATAAAACAAATTTAAAATGTTGTAATTTAAAATGTTGTATAACTGAAAATTGGAATTAAATTAAAAATACACTTTATATATGCAACTTGAGGATTATTTAATTTTATTCTTAAATTTTATTTTATTTAACTTTATTTAATTTTAATTTTATTTTATTAAGATTTAATTTTCTTTAATTAAATTGAAATAAGGATAAAATTAACACAAAATAAAATGTTGAAAGTAAATCTAAACGAAATAAAATTTAACATTAAAAAATTAAGACAATTAAAGATATAAAGTATATTTTTCTCTTACAAAATTTATAAACCAATTATTAAAAAAAAGTTAAAAAGGATGTGATTTTAGAAACATTTTTTAACAATGCAGAAAATTAAAACTAAACAGAGACTAATATATTTAAAAAAAAAAAGCCTAATTTTTTATTACAATAAGTGATAAGTAAAGTACAAGTTATATTAGAAATCAGAAGAGTACACTAACTATAATTTAAAGAAGTTTAGAATTGATGTTAAAGATATTTTTTATAAATTTTATATAATAAATAATTTTTTCGTATATATTACACCATTTTAAATTTGTTCTATTTCAATGAATATATAATTTATTACAAACATTTTTTAATGTCAATAAAAAATTTGATTTTTATCTTTTACGTGTATATTTCTTTAGTTCATCGCTGTTTCTAGAGATTATATAGTTAAATATTGAAATTAAATTAAAAATACACTTTATATATGCAATTTGAAGATTATTTTAATTTTATTCTTAAATTTTATTTTATTTAACTTTATTTAATTTTAATTTTATTTTATTAGGATTTAATGTTCTTTAATTAAATTGAAGTAAGGATAAAATTAACACAAAATAAAATATAAAAGTAAATTGAAACGAAATGAAATTTAAGATTAAAAAACTAAGACAATTAAAGATATAAAGTATATTTTTTTCTTAAAAAATTTGTAATTAAATTATTAAAAAAAATAAAAAGGATTTAATTTTAGAAGCATTTTTTAACGAGGCATACAATTAAACCCAAGCAGATACTAATATATTAAAAAAAACTTATTTTTTTACAATAAATAATAAGTAAAATATAAGTAATCTTAGAAATTAAAAGAGTACATTAATTATAATTTAAAAAAGTTTAGAATTAATTTTAAAGATATTTTTTATAAACTTTATATAATAAATAATTTTTCTGTATATGTTACAACATTTTAAATTTGTTTCATTTCAATTACAATCCCATGCACGTAACATATTCACACTTATTCCTTAGTAATTCGAATCAATTAGGTTCGAATTATGTGATAGCCCAATTCGTGTGTAATTCGAACCAATTAAGTTTGAATTATGTATGTCTAGTTCGAACCAAATAGATTCGATTTATATGCAATTGGAGTTCGAACCAAATAGGTTCGAATTACATATAAATATGCTTTAACTCATTCATGAATCAATCTTCAATTTAGTTTATTCATGTAATAACTATCCTCAGTTGGTTTATTTGTGTTTTTTACCCTATTATATGTTACAACAGTCACGCACACTTCATACTAGACACCCAACACTAAAAGTTTCTATCTACTATTGATCTCCAACTCGGGTGCACAAATTGCAAAGCAAAGATAATTGTTATTAGACAAAGGCAAATTTGTGTAAAGTCTTGTGGCTTAATTGGGCTGATATTATGTTTGTGGGCTTGAAGTCCCACTTGGTGGCCTACTAGAGTTTATGTTTCAATGGATTTGGATTACAGAACAAAATAAAAGTCCAAACAAAATGATGGATTTAGATTCCCTTCAACCAGAAACTATATTGTTATCAAAGTAGTCGGCAGATAGAACTTAAACCAAAGCCGCATAACCAAAAAAAAAAAAAAACCAAAGCCGCGAATTGAAAAATTGACCGTTAGCTTTCTTTCCGTACAATTTCTGCTCGTTCACCTTATTACCTAATCTCATGATTGATTTAGGGAGGCCGGAACATACTCCGGTCGACCACCAACCAATGGAACAAGAACAAGACCTCCTCCAACGCAGTGTGAAAAAGGTCAGACAAGGTAACGAAGGTTTCACTAGAACTACTGTCCTCATCCCTCGGGTAGAAAACTGGATACAGGAGGAGACAGAACAAGCAAGGAAAACATATGCAAGCATGGTCAGGGGCTCATCCAGAGTAGGCAAAGCTGACCCCCAAGAAGATGATCTTTTGGAAGATGAAGACAATAGAATGGACAGCAAGGAGAAAGAAGCCCCAACACCTGCAAAAGACAAGTCAAATGAGAATCAGAACAACATAGAGAAGTCATATATCACATTTCAAGATATGGAAGAAGGACTATTTAACATCGTCATAAGTGAAAAGGTTGAAAGAGAACTATGGAAGTCATAGTGGAGATCACTGATTGTTAAACTACTAGGAAGAAAGATAAGTTATGCTATCATGAAAAGAAGGCTTGAGATCATGTGGGGCAGATTTGGAGGTATTGATGTTATTGACTTGGGAAACGATTTCTACCTCATCAAGTTTTATGCTCAAGAAGACCTCGACCACACTCTTCTTGACGGACCATGAAAAATATATGATCACTATCTAGTAGTCAGGCTCTATGAACCAAACTTCAACCCACTCTTAACTTTTATAGACAAGATAACAGCATGGATCAGACTTCCTGGTTTGCCCAAAGAACTGTATAATGATAAAATTTTGAAAAAGATAGGGGATCTGATTTGCAAGACATGCAAAGTTGACTATAACACTTCCAATCTATGCAGGGGTAAGTTTGCTAGATTATGTGTGGAAGTTGATCTAACCAAACCACTCTTGGGAGTATACATGATCAATGGTAAACTTTATCAGATTGAATACGAAGGAATACATCAGATATGCTTCCTGTGTGAGAAAATAGACCATGAGCAAAAATAATGCACCCTAGAAAAAGAGATAGACTCAGAGAGAGGGCAGCACATACAGGTGAGAGACAAGAACCATAAAGAAACAAGCATGCAGCAAGCTAAAGGGCAAAACACTCATGGAATGGATGCAAAGGAAGAGGAAGCAAGAAGAAAAGAGAAGGGCAAAGAAACAATACAACACACCAGCAACAACTTTGGTCCATAGATGATTGTCCAAAAACAAAGAAGATCTAGGAGAGAGCCAAAAAAAGGAAGGAAACAAAAACAGTGAAGGCACAAGCAAAGCAGCAGAAAAGGAGAAGAAAAATGAAAATTCATCCAGATTCAAGGGGCTAGAAGTAGAGGAGACCCAGTAAGAAGAGGAAGAACTACAACAAAGGGAGGAAGAAAGAGACACTAACAAGCAAACTACACACAAAGCAGCCCCACAGAAAAACAAGGGGAAAAACCAAATGCAACAGAACCAAGAAAAACTAAAGGAAAACAACAACAATGGGACTCTCACTCAAAACTTACCTAAACAAATAGCACAGAGCAAAGGGAAAGCAATAGAATCATATAAAGAAATTAAGATTACACAAGGAAAGACCTCCAGCCACAACCAAGAAGGACCAGTAGAGGAAACACACAGAGAAAACTGAAATGAGACAAATGATGACACACAAAGCACTGAACTAGAGGAGATACAATGGACAGAATTAAATCAAAATTTTATAGAAGAAGGGAGACCTCCAGATCCAGAAAAAGCAGATCGTACCCAGGAGGATAGCATGGAGACAGCGATGCAAAAAGAGATTGAAAACCTAATAGAAGGTGTGGACTTCGAAACACCAACTATTAGTGAGCCCAAAGACAATAAAGCTGTAGACATGCAACTACAATAAACATTCCGTGAATATGTTTATCCTATCCTGGAACGTTAGAGGGGCGGCTAATAGCGCTTTTAGACGCACTCTCAAAGAGTTACTTAAACAATACAAGGCTGAAATAGTTGTGCTCATGAAAACCAAAATAAGTGGAGATAACGCTAGAAATGCCATTAGAAACTTGGGATTCAATCACTTCATTATAGAAGAAGCACAGGGTTTCGCTGGGAGTATATGGATTTGTTGGAACAATGACAACTTGAAGATAACTAAACTAGAATCTCACTCTCAATACATTCACACCAAAATTGAGGCTTCGTACAAGGAGGAGTGTTATCTTACTGCTGTTTATACGAGCCCTCCAGCTCAGAATCGCAAATCCTTTTGGCCCCTCCTCCAAAATATTGCAAATAGATTAGACAATGCGTGGTTGCTCACGGGGGACTTTAATGAGATCAAGGATCCAACCGAAAAGAAAGGAGGGGGTGATACAAATAACAGAGCTTGTAGAAAATTTAAGGAATGAATTAATCACTGTGGTTTTATTGACCTCAGTTTTGTTGGGACACGATTCACATGGAGAGGACCAAAGCGTGAAGGACAAGACAGAGTGCTAAAAAGACTTGATAGAGTGCTGGCCAATTCAAAGTGGAACTTAACCTATCAGAATGCTACGGTTCAGGTCCTTCCTAGGATTAATTCGGACCACCACCCCTTGCTCATATCAGATGAAGGAGAAAGCAGTAGAAGAGGAGATAGACCGTTCAGATTCGAACTTATGTGGTCTACCCACCCAGATTATGAGAACATCATGCAGCAACACTGGGACGAGGAAATGTCACTCCCGAGTAGCCTGAACAATATTCGGGAGGGGCTAATAAAATGGAATAAAGAAGTCTTTGGTAATATATTTAGAAAGAAAAGAAGAATCTTGAATAGACTGGCAGGAATTTAGAGGCACCATTCCTACAGAAACAACCCCTTCTTGGAACAACTTGAATCCTCCTTTCAAACGAAGATGAATGAGATACTCGATAAGGAGGAAATATTTTGGCTTCAAAAGTCCAGAGAACAGTGGTTCACAGAAGGAGATAGAAATACAAAATTTTATCACAACAAGACTATTATCAGAAGAAGAAAAAAAAATCCTGAAACTAAGAGACCAACAGGGACATTGGATTGAGGAGGAAACACAATTGAAAAAGCACATTGAAGAATACTTCATAAAGCTCTACAAAGAAGAGGTAAATATTGTTCCTTTTGATTTAACTAACATATCACTACCTAAAATGGAACCATCTACCTACAGGATCTTGGAAACTACCCCTACAGATCAGGAAATCAAGAATGCACTTCAAAGTATAAGTTTCCTAAAAGCACTAGGAGAAGATGGTTTTTTAGCTATATTCTATAAAAACAATTGGAGCCTACTACGAAAGAAGACGTGTGAACACATCAGAAGCTACTGAAACAACCCGGACCTAATCAAAGAATCCAATTTTACTTTGTTGGTCTTCATTCCAAAAAATCAGCATCCAGAATTCATATCTCAATTTAGACCGATAGCTCTCTGCAACGTTCAGTACAAGATCCTCACCAAGATCATAGTTCAAAGATTAAAACCAATACTAAATTATAGGATCTCACCCCACCAATCCAGCTTCATTCCGGGAAGAAACATACAAGACAACATAATGATAGCTAAAGAGATTATGCACTCGATGAGAAAGATGAGAGGAAAAAAAGGCTATATAGCAATTAAAATTGACTTTGAAAAGGCTTATGATAGAATCAACTGGGACTTCATCAACCGAAGACTACTGGAATTTAATCTGCCAACAAAATTGATAAACATCATCATGAATGGAGTAAGATCAGTGAGCTACAAGGTTCTTTGGAATGAAAACAAGCTACGTAGCTTCTCCCTTACTAGGGGAGTTCGACAAGGAGATCCAATTTTGTCCTATCTTTTTGTGATATGTATGGATAAACTATCCCAATACATAGAACAAGAAGTAGGAAAAGGAAATTGGAATCCCATTAGAGTGGGAAGAGACAGACCAGAAGTTTCACATTTGATGTTTGGAAATGATTTGTTACTTTTTACGGAGGCTTTCCCCCATCAAATCAGTAATATTAAGGAGATTCTGAGACTCTTTCATCAGGCAGCAGGTATAAAGGTCAACCAAGCTAAATCATCTATAGTGTTCTCAAAAAATGTCACAGCCCAAACAAAGAATGAAATTCTGAGAAGATCCGAGTTCAAGGAAAGCAATGCCCTAGGACGTTACCTTGGAGCACTCATAAACAACAACAGAAGAGAAAAAGATAATTTCAAAACAATCATTGACAGAGTTTAAAACAAGTTAAAGGGTTGGAAAAGCAAATGCCTATCCCTAGCTGGTAGAATTACTCTTGCGCAATCTGCCATAAGCCCAAGCGTCAATTTTGAGATGCAACATGGAAGAATCCCAAGGGGTGTATGCCTAGAAATTGAAAAACTACAAAGAGACTTCATCTGGAGTGATAATGAGAATCAAAGAAGGTTGCACCATATCAACTGAAAGACACTATGTGCTCCTAAACATGATGGAGGCCTTGGTCTAAGAAAACTAAAATCAATGAATGACGCCTTCCTATTGAAAATCCTATGGCAACTCAGAGAAAGACCTAACACTCTCTGCTCAAAGTCATATCTTATAAATATTGCAACGGTAATATTCATACAGCCCAACCAGTAGCAAGAAGCTCAGACTCACCTCTTTGGAAGGAATTGGTCAAATTATGGCCAACATACAAGGAGAATACCATTTGCATTATAGGAAATGGCTTGTCTACAAATTTTTGGCTTGATCCTTGGGTCGAAGGGACTGCAAACCTGTTAAGTGAAACAATGCAGAATATTACTGATCTTGAAAGCACTATATGGGAATGGACAGACAATGAAGAAAACTGGGATAATAACAAACTGAGGAGATTTCTACCTGAAGAAGTTGTACACAAGATAATAGCCACCCTCCCACCTGCAGAAGAATATGGAGATGACAGAATAGGTTAGAGACACACCGAGGATGAAAATTTCATGGTGGGAGCAACCTTCAAAGCTTTGGAAAATTGGTCAAAACCAAAACAGAACACCTGGAGCAAACTATGGAAATGGGAAGGCCCACAAAAGGCCAAGACTTTCATGTGGCAAGTCATGCACGGCAGAATCCTTACCAACCAGAGAAAAGCTAGGATGTTTGGGGGATTGGAGAGCTGCTAGATCTGCAATGGGCAAATTGAAGACATTGTTCATGTTCTTCGTAATTGTCCGAAAGTGTCCAGAGCTTGGATGAACCTAATAAAACTAGAAAATGCTCAGATTTTCTTCAGAACCAACAACCTTCAGGAATGGATTCACATAAACTTCAACAACAACCTGGGAGTAAACCAAAATATGAACTAGATAGATATGTTCAATATTGCTTATTGGAGCTTCTGAAGATGGCGAAATCGGGAGGTGCGTGAGACTGGTTACCAAAGACCGCCGAAAACACACATGGAAATCTTGAAAAGAGTAGAGACATGCCGAGAAGCTTTCAAGAAGAGAAGAAGAATAATGCAAGCTCATCGAAGAGAAGAAATAGCCATTAGATGGAACCCTCCCCCTATTGATTGGATTACCTTGAATTTGGATGGGGCCATAGAAAGGGGAACGGGGAGAGCAGGTTGTGGTGGACTGATGCACCACTATTTCGTGGTACATTTTATGCTAAATTGAGTGAATTTTATCCATTATTCTCACACCTATGTATATAAATTGCATATTTTACATTCTCCTTTCTAATTTTGTGCTTTGGTTGAAAACATGCTTCTTTCCTTTAATTTGCTAATTTTAATCCCCTCTTATTACCATTCGATGCCGTGATATGTTTGCTGAGTGTTTTCAGGGTTTATAGGATAGGAATGGCTTAGAGGATGGAAAAGAAGCATGCAGAAGTGGAAGGAACGCAAGAAAATAAAGTTTTGAGAAACTAACAGCGACGCGTACGCGTGACGTGCGCCATGTGCAGAAATTGCAGAAGACGATGGGGGCGATTTCTGGGCTCCTTTTGGCCCAGTTCCAAGCCCGAAAAATACAGATTAGAGGCTGTAGAGTGGGGGAATCATTCATTCATTGACACAACTTTCATTCACATAATTTTAGGTTTTAGATGTAGTTTTCTAGAGAGAAAGGCTCTCTCCTCTCTCTAGGTTTTAGGATTCTTAGGTTTAGCTATTTTCAATTTTAGATTTCTACTATTTCAATTTAGTTTCTCTTCTACTCTTATTTGTTCTAGCATTTTAGTTTATCTATTTTCCTTGTTGATTACTTTATATTGCCACTTTAGTTTATGAATTCTCATGTTAGATTTGATTCTCTATTTAATGCAATTTGAGGTATTTCATATTTATGATTGCTTTCTTAAATTTATATTATTGATACTTGCAATTGTTTGTTTGGAATTTATTATTTCTTATCGCTTTTCTATGTTTTTATGTTGTGCCTTCCAAGTGTTTGATAAAATGCTTGGGAGGGTTTTAAGTTAGATTTTTATACTCTTAGCTTGAATTGAGTAATTGGAGACTCTTGAGTTATCAAACTCCCTTGTTGATTGATAATTGAAAGTTACTAGTTGATTTGGATCCCTCTAAAGCTAGTCTTTCCTTAGAAGTTGACTAGGACTTGAGGAATCAAATTGATTTATCCACTTGACTTTCCTTCATAGTCAAAGGTTAACTAAGTAGGAGCGATGGACAATTCTCATCACAATTGATAAGGATAACTAGGATAGGACTTCTAATTTTCATACCTTGCCAAGAGTTTTCTTAGTTATTAATTTAATTTCTTGCCATTTTATTTTCTTGTTCCTTATTCAAAACCCCAAAAAGATACAATCTTATAACCAATAATAACTACACCTCCCTGCAATTCCTTGAGAGACGACCCGAGGTTTAAATACTTCGGTTATTACTTTTATTGGGGTTTGTTACTTGTGACAAACAAATTTTTGTATGAAAGGATTATTGTTGGTTTAGAAACTATACTTACAACGGGAATTTATTGTGAATTCTTTACTAGCAAAAATCCGTTCATCAAAAATGGTGCCGTTGCCGGGAAATTGCAAACGTGTGCCTTATTATTGGTTATTGTGAATATTGTGAATAATTTTGCTTTTTCGTTTCTTTGTTAGTTGTTTCTAGTTTTAGGAGTTTATTCTCATTAGTTTATTATTAGTTTTTGTTTTTACTTTCTTTTGTTACTATGAATTCTCACCACTTTGGCTATGAGTTTGGTTCAAATTATGTTGTAGGGAGTGGAAGCTATAATGAGAACACGCATCAAGGTTGGGACAATCAAAGATGGGAGGAGTCACAAGAATTTGATCAACCCTCTTGGCAACAACCCCCTCCAATGCACTATGACCAACAACTATACTATGATGCATACCAAGACAATAGCTATGGTGGACCTACTCGTGACAATCAACAACCTCCACCAACTTACTATGAGCAAGAGTCATTCCAAGATACGTACCAAGACAATGGATATGGTGGACCCCCTTGAAGTTACTAACAAGCCCCACCATATGCCTATGGACCCCTCCTCAACGTAGCCTTGAACCGCCATACTCACAAGCCCCCTACTACCAAACACCCTCATATGATTCTAACCCTTATCCACCATACCAACCACCTTATGCGCCATATGAACCATATATAGAACCACCCCAATTCCAACCCAATTACTTCCAAGAACCACCACCTCCATATACACCATGTCCATATCCATCAATCCAAGAGTCATATAATCCTAATTATGTTATCCAAGCGGAACAAGAGTCTAGGGATCGTCTCAAGGAAACACTGGATCGATTTGAAGCAATCCTTCATCAATTGGAGCAAGTGGGAAACCAGAAAGCACACGAAGCTCTCCTGGCTAAAGAATCTCAACTTGAGAACAAGGGATTGAAGTGTGTTGTACAACAAGTAGAAAAGATGGAAAGTGTTGAACCGCCACATCCTTGTTATGATGAACCACCCTCCTATCATGAACCTTTCCTCCCAAATAATGAACCTTCATATCCACCCCAATCTTCAATGCATGACACTCTGAGTGTTCTTCTTCAAGGGCAAAGAGAGATGCAAAGGACGACACAAGAGTTTATAGCTACCTTGACCGAGGTAGTAGGTAATTTAGCCTCTCTGTGTTTTGATACTCAAAGTACTCCCATGGCTACATGTGGAGAATCAATAGAAGAGCGTAGCATGAAGGAGACACTAGAAACTCCGGTGAAAAGTGTGAAATGTGGCTTTGTATTGGAACAAGTGGAGGAAGCTGTAATAGTTGAAGAGGAAGAAGTGGTTGAAGACTTAGGAGATGCCAAACCTCTATGGGAATCCAGAGTTGTAGAGTATTCCTCCAAGAAGCTTGAAATTAATGTCAAGGAGGCTAGTGTACAACCTCCAAGGCATGTCATGGTTGAAGACTTGGAGGAGGATAATCATAAGATGGATTCAATAATTGATAAGTTTTTACCTACAATTGAACCCTCTCCCAGTGAACTAGAGGAAGAGGTTAATATTGCAGAAGCTTGTCAAGAGGTGGAGATCATCAAAGAGGAGCCTAAGAGAGTCAAGCATACATTAGCAAGGCCGCCACTGGAGATACCTCCCCCCAAGCCATTACCATCCAACACAACATTCAAGTGGGTAAAATTCTTATTCTTAAACTCTACCTTCCCATTTGAATATGATCTGCTTGAAACGGATGGACAACTTAGAGCTATCTGCGGTTTTAAGAGTAAAAGGGAGATGGTTAGTGGTTGGCAACACCATCCTAGGTTTGTTATGGTTGGAAGCTCCAGGCCTAATTGCAAGGATTGGTATAATTCTCCATTCATTGGGTCTAGGAGGGTGTTTGAGTGCTTAAATGAAAATTTCAAGGCTAAACCACCCGGATGGAATCATGATGATCAACTTAAGGACGGGTGTAGAAACAAGATTTGGGATCCCGGCATACAAGAGGATCAACTTTGGTAGCTCGAAACTTGTGGAGAACTTCATCAAGGCTTGGCAAATTTATTTGGAGATGATGAAGCTTATTGGAAGTCCAAGCATTGGTAGGAGTTCCAAGATGAGTTCAAGCGCAAGCCACCATGACAAGGAGCTCACCAAATGTCCAACTTAAGGACAATAACTAAAAGTGCTAGGTGGGAGACAACCCACCATGGTACGATCTTTCATTTTTATTATTAGTTTTATTTTATTTTATTTTTATCAGTGTTCATTCATAATTTCTGCATAATTACATGCATTCTGCATATATATAAAAAAAAGAGAAAAAAAGGGGGATCGACGCGCACGCGTCGTATGTGTATGCACAAATGAACAGAGAGTTGTGATGGAGACACGCGGGAGGGTGCGTGGCGCACAAGCCACCCCACGCATACGCGTGCATCACGCATACGCGTCCTCTACGTATTCGCCAATCCACGCGTAAGCGTCAGTGACGCGTACGCGTGGGCTTGCCAATCGGCGTAAAAGGGTGCTTAAACAGAGAGTTGTGATGCCATGGCGCTGGAATCGCGCGAGTAGTCACGCATACGCGTGACTGACACTCACGCGTCAGTGTTCATGTTTGGCCACCCATGCGTACGTATGGGCGACGCGTACGCGTCGCATGGCTAATTCAATTTTCACGCTTACGCGTGATGCATGCGTACGCGTCGCGTCCCGTTTTTCATTCCCTTCCCCTTTCTTCTATCCTTTTCCCTTCTTTCCTCCTCCTTTCTTACTTTCTTCTTCTTCATTTCTTTAACCTCTCACCCTTACTCTCTTTCATTCTATTTTCCTTATTGTATTTACATACCTTCACTCGTTGCATTTTAATTTTGTGCATGTTTTCTTTTTCTTTTCTAAATCTGGTACTTTTTCTTCAGTGTTGAATGTTCTTATTCAACTATTGCATCTTTTCTTGCATTATTTTGGTGCTTAGTGACTTGTTTTACACTGTTAGGTGATATTATTTATCTCTCAATGCCAATCTTTTATGATACCTGTATTTCTTTTGCATTGACATGAATTTATATCGTCTCTCATTACCTACTATCTCTTCCCCATTGTTGCAATTTTTGTACTATTGATATGCCGTTTGCTTCTATTATTTTCTCACATACATGTTGTAGCTACCATGTAATTGGGACCCTCATTATTTGGCATTAACCCACCCATATTTTATTTGTTTTCTATCTTTGTTTCTGGGTTACTTTTCTTCTTTTCCTCTTCTTTCAGGATGGCCACCGAGAAAGAAAAAGAGAAGCTTCTCAATGGGGCGACAGACAAGTCCATCTGCACAATCTATGGAGAAAAGTATCAGTTGGAGCAACCCGTCCACTTGCACATCTTAGCATGCACCGAGGACGGTGCAATCTTTAAGTGTAGGGAGGTCGATACCGACTTTTGTGGGTTAGTTATTTCCTATTTCAATACCAATGTTTAATTTTTTTTGTTAAATTAGTTGTTGTATTTGCATGTTTGATTGCATGTTTGTTTGATTTTGTGCATGTTCTTCTACCGCTACTTGGTTGGAGTGATAAGTTCTTTTTCAAGAACCTTTTTATAGCATTTCACTAATCTAAATTAAAATTTTTTTGTTAAACTTATTTGAAAATTGTAATTTGGAACATGGTTTATAGCTAAGAACACACAACCTGTGAGATTTTGAGCTTAATTATATGATTACATTATTTAACCATAATATTTTATTCTTGTGTGTTTTCTTCCCTATGATTGCAATCTATAGTTTGTTCCATTCTATATGTCCATTGTTTAGTGTATTTACATGCATACATATGATTGAGACCATCATTTGTTGTTAGCTCACTTATCCCAAATAGCCCACCATTTCATTTACCTTTGTTTGCCACTTTGAGCCGTTTTAATCATGGTTGTCAAACTCGCGAGTTAACTCGTAAACTCATACGAGTTTACGAGTTTAGGTAGTAGAATCGAGTTAACTCGGACACAAACTCGTTTTTGGGTAGACTCGGGTAGACTCAGCTAGACTCGGACAGAATCGGTCAAACTCGCGAGTTTGAGGGCAAGTCAGCGAGTTTAATTTGGGAGCCCATTTTTGCCAAAACGGCGTCGTTTTGGGCCAAAAAAAAAAAGAAAAAGAAAAAGAGAAAGGGCTTCGTTCAAGTAAGAAAACCCTAATCCCAAACGGCCAAACCACGCTAACACACAGAACAGAGAAACACTCTCTTCTCCAAGACTCCAAGCCCTCACTCTCTTCTCCAAGCCCATCGTGCCGCCATCCACCGTTGTTTGCGCCACCACGCCGAAGGCTGGACGGATCCCGCGCCATCTTCTTCCTCGTGGTGCAGCGCTGCCACTGTCGTTCATGTCCACTCCTCAGTCCTCACTTCGTCGGTGAAGCTGAAGGATGACGGCGACGCTGAAGGTTCCTCGACGCTTCACGGCACTTCTGTTCTTCCCCTCGTTCCTCACCTTTGGTTTGCATTCCTCGCCCTCTGTTCTGCACTTCTGTGGTTCTGCCTGAGCTTCCTTCTCCAAGGTAATTTTTCCCCAAATTTAAATATCAATAATTTCGGTTCTGCCTGAGCTTCCATCGGTTCTTCCATTTTGGTTCTGACTTCTGATATTAATAGTTTAATTTTTTTTTTAGTTTAAATTCTGGTCATCTGGTGTGATGAATGATGAAATTGGTAATTGAAATTTGATGAAAAAAAAATTAAACATGCTTTAATAAGTTAATAATGTATCAAAAATTAAACTGATGCTTTAATAGTTTAATTAGTGTTAGATACTTAGACTGTTAGTTATTTAATTAGTTATTTTTTGTTGAAGAATTTGAATATCTGAAACTGAAATACTAAAACTCTGAAATGTTAGGGTTAGTTTAGTTTGTTTTTAATAGCTGCTTCTTGTAATTTGTAATTTGTTACTTGTTTTTCGATGTCCATGTTGTAAAGTTGGCTCATGATTTTGAAAGCTTAGAACTTTTCAATATTTTAATTTGTTTATTAGCTCTTAACCTTGTTGGGGTGTGCAAATTTGACCGTGCTTGCACAATGGTCCTTCCAAATTCAATTGGTTGAGTTCTTAGATAATGTTTGTCTCATATTCCTTATCATTGCACTCATCATGCTTCTAGTTGCTGAATTTGCTTTGCTTTTATGGAAAATGAGGTGGAAAGAAGAACTTTATTTGGAGGATGCATAGATTCGTGTTTAGATTTTAGATGCCAGTTTGCTTTAAGTATAGTTGCTCAATCTTTTTACTTGTCATTACTCATTCCCAATCAAAGCATGTTTGTGTAACTCATATAACTGATTCTACTTAGAATCAGTTTTACAAAAGCATACTAAAATATGAAGGTTCACGTGTATTTATTTTCATATAAAATTCATAATTAAGAATTGTTAGATAATTTGACAAGTTTAACTAAATTTTTATTTACTGGTTCTCAACTATTAATTTCACATGAAAATAATTGTTGTAAGTTTCTACCTTAAAAATATACCAAGTTTTATATGACTTCGTTCCTTCTGTTATGGCCTTATGGGATTTATTTATTTTTGAAGCTTCTCTTTTCTTTTTTCTTGTGAATTGATATGCTATGCTATGCTTGTATTGCAGGTTGTCAGTGCACATGCCTCACATAGATGCAGATGCTAATCCATATAAGCATCAATTGTCGGTAGATAGTTAATGATTGGAAGGAAGCTAACATGAATTGTATTATATTACAATACTTAAAAGAAATGAGATAGTTTCAGCTAACATCAATTACATTATATTTAATTTGTAGTTTAGTTTGTTTTTAATAGCTGTGTTGGATTGGTTATAAATTTATCAACTTTGATAGTGGACTAGTGGATAACTTGTCAATTGAATCCTGAAATCTGAATTTGTTATTTAATTGGTTATAATTTATTATGTTTTTTTATGTTAAAATTGTTAAGTTTGAGTGCCTATATTTGAGTAAATATATATATATTATACATGATATATATATTTTTTATAAAAAATTTATAACAGGTAAACTCATACGAGTCTACGAGTCGAGTTTACGAGTCGAGTCTAGGTCAGCTCCACGAGTTTACCTAGACTCGCGAGTTTGACAACCTTGGTTTTAATCCCCATTTGTTCTTTATATTACCACATCACTAGCCTTAAGCGAAAAAATAATTAATTACCCGATTTGAATCTTTGGTTAGCTTAAGATAGTATGTGTCAACTAAGTGTGGGAAAATGTGGGAACTTGGGTTGATGAGAATGTGTTGTGTTTTTACTGACAAATATTAGAAACTTGGGTGCTTACTCATGTGAAACCAGAAAAATCATATGCATTGGTATGTTATGTTTTCATTCTTGTTTGAAGAAAAAAAGATAAAAGAAAAAGAAATAAATAAATAGGGGATGAAATCACCCCAATACTAAGTTCAATAAAAAATCAATGCATAGGTGATGGAATTAAAAAAAAATTGATACATGAGTATGTGATGAAAAAGTGGGATTTTTGGGTAGCTAGGCATGATTTTAGAATTATATAGAGTGTGTGTGTTAGGTGAGAACTTAGGTTAGTCAAAGATTCATATTATAGCTCACTTGGCCATACATATATCCTCACCCATACCTTAACCCCATTACAACCTTGAAAAAACCTCATGATGTTTGCATTTGTACACTAAATTTTTGTTGATTGGTTAGATGAAGAACAAAGTTTTAGAAAGTATAACTAGAGAAGAGGAGAGTGGATTAACCCTAGACACTTGAGCGATTAGAGTGCATATACACTTCCAGTGAGGGTTCAATGCTTGATTTTGTGTTCCCGGCTTTCATGAGCTATCTTCTTACAAGTTTACTTGTTTCTTATTGTGTCATTTGAATTAGTGGAATCTGATTTATGTTTGTCTTGGAGAATTTGTTTACTTTTAACCAAGCAGGTAGAAGTATTTTTGCATTTGGTTGCATTCATATAGATAGGTTGCATTTCATAAGTTTTAGTGTTTTACCATTCCTCTTCACTCCTTTATAGCTTCTCTTGAGTTTAGCATGAGGACATGCTAATATTTAAGTGTGGGGAGATTTGATGCACCACTATTTCGTGGTACATTTTATGCTAAATTGAGTGGATTTTATCCATTATTCTCACACCTATGCATATAAATTGCATGTTTTACATTCTCCTTCCTAATTCTATGCTTTAGTTGAAAACATGCTTCTTTGGCCTTTAATTTGCTAATTTTAATCCCCTCTTATTACCATTCGATGCCGTGATATGTTTGCTGAGTATTTTTAGGGTTTATAGGGCAGGAATGACTTAGAAGATGGAAAGGAAGCATGCAAAAGTGGAAGAAACGCAAGAAAATAAATTTTTGAGAAACTGGCAGCGACGCGTACTCGTACACGACGCGTACGCGTGACTGGCGCAGAAGGCGAGCGAGACTGACGCGTACGCGTGACAAGGATTTTTACCAAGCGATGCATACGCATGACGCACGCGTACGCGTAACGTGCGCCACGTGCAGAAATTGCAGAAGACGCTGGGGGCGATTTCTGAGCTCCTTTTGGCCCAATTCCAAGTCCGAAAAACACAGATTAGAGGCTGTAGAGTGGGGGAATCATTCATTCATTGATACAACTTTCATTCACATAATTTTAGGTTTTAGATGTAGTTTTCTAGAGAGTCTCTCTCTCTCTCTCTAGGTTTTAGGATTCTTAGGTTTAGCTATTTTCAATTTTAGATTTCTACTCTATTTCAATTTAGTTTCTCTTCTACTCTTATTTGTTCTAGTATTTTAGTTTATCTATTTTCCTTGTTGATTACTTTATGTTGCCACTTTAGTTTATGAATTCTCATGTTAGATTTGATTATCTATTTAATACAATTTGAGGTATTTCATATTTATGATTGCTTTCTTAAATTTATATTATTGATGCTTGCAATTGGTTGTTTGGAATTTATTATTTTTTATTGCTTTTCTATGTTTTTATGTTGTGCCTTCCAAGTGTTTGATAAAATGCTTGGGAGGGTTTTAAGTTAGATTTTTATACTCTTAGCTTGAATTGAGTAATTAGAGACTCTTGAGTTATCAAACTCCCTTGTTGATTGATAATTGAAAGTTGCTAGTTGATTTGGATCCCTCTAAAGCTAGTCTTTCCTTAGGAGTTGACTAGGACTTGAGGAATCAAATTGATTTATCCACTTGACTTTCCTTCGTAGTCAAAGGTTAACTAAGTGGGAGCGATGGACAATTCTCATCACAATTGATAAGGATAACTAGGATAGGACTTCTAATTTTCATACCTTGCCAAGAGTTTTCTTAATTATTAATTTAATTTCTTGCCATTTTATTTTCTTGTTCCTTATTCAAAACCCCAAAAAGATCCAATCTCATAACCAATAATAACTACACCTCCCTGCAATTCCTTGAGAGACGACCTGTGGTTTAAATACTTCGGTTATTATTTTTATTGGGGTTTGTTACTTGTAACAAACGAATTTTTGTATGAAAGGATTATTGTTGGTTTAGAAACTATACTTGCAACGAAAATTTATTGTGAATTCTTTACTAATAAAAATCCGTTCATCATGGACTCTTAGGGGATGGAAGGGGAAAATGGATTGGTGGGTTTTCCTACTTCATTGTCGCTATTAAGCATATAAGGCTGAGTTGTGGGGAGTGGCCAAAGGCTTGGAGATAGCCTGGACTATGGGAATCAGAAAATTGGTGGTGAAATGTGACTCACAAGTAGTAATTTCAACTTTGAATGGACAAAAAGATCTCAACAGACACCCAAATGCCCTGATTAGAAACATTAATATTTGGAGACAGAAGAATTGAAAATTTTGTTTTGTAAATATTTATAGAGAAGGCAATAGATGTGCTGATTGTCTTACTCGTAAAAATTTAGATTTACAGTTAGGCCTTCACTTTTGGGATACACCTTCTAGAAAAGTGATCAGTCTTTTAGCTAATGAGAAACAAGAAGTCTCTATACCCCCACTTAATTTTTACTTAGTCTCTTCTTTTTGGGTAGTTTAGCCCCGACGAAAAATCAAAAAAAAAAAAAAAATAGACGGTAGATAGGATGGATCCAACGAAGCAAACAATTGGAAAAATCAATAAAAGAGAAACAAGGTTCACTGCAGATCGTTTCTAACAAATTATGAAAAAATGGAAGAAATCATACTTGATGAGGTTATTCTTTCATATAACCAATGTTGTTAGGTGCTTTTTGCTTTCCCCAAATAATTTTTGACATACTGTAAAACTTCAGTTAATACATAGGCAAACTATTAAAATAAATTTTATTAGAATCAACTTGTCATCATCATCGTTGCCATGTAAAAAGTCACGTATGCATTGACTAATAGCAAGAATAGGAAAATTCTTTGGTTGAAAAGAAAGAAATAAAAAATTAAAGATAGAAATTTATATAAGAATAAGAGACTCATAATATAATACTTGATCATTTATAACACAATTTCTCTATATTATGATACTTATTGCATTGCACATACAAAAATGAACTCACTAGCAAAAGTTGTAGCTAATAGCTTGTTCTTATGATTTTTATTTATAGATGAAAATTAGATCAAACAATAATAAATATAAGTTTAATTTTAATATATTAATGGCGTAAAATATTTTATATAGTTATATAATTATATTTGTTCTTTTGGTTAGAATTTGGTTTAAAAAAATAAGAGTAGAATAAATATTTAATAAAATTAGAGAATAAAATAGTAATTTAAAATTAAATGTAATTTATTAAAATTATTTTTAAAATATTATTTATAAACTTACTAATTAGTTTTTAATAAATATTTTAATTTAAAAATTAGAGATAATTCAATAAAATTGTTTTTGGTTTATAAAATTAAAATATTCAATTTTAAATCTCAATTTTTTTAAATTATATCATATAAAATTCTCATTACTTTTTAAGTTACTAAAACTTTTAAATTTTAAACATGTTAAATTCTAATTATTATAAAAATTATATAAGAACCTTATTTAATTTAAACTCAATTTATCAAAACTTGATTTAGTTATCTTTAATCAAATAATTTTTGAAAGTAAAGTCTTAAACAAATAAAATAAATTAAAATTAATTTGTAATAAAATTTTTAAAAGTTCAAAATCTTACAATAGTCACATACTTTTTTGAACATCCAAAAAAAAGAACAAGTGAGAGAATGAGTGAGAAAGAAAGATAGAATGAAATACAAAATTTTATCTAATGACAAAGAATAGAAAGGATACAACGACGAAGATGAGCAACGACGGTAAAGAAGAGATGTGAAGATGAAGGTGATGATGGTGATGATGCATAAAAACAAAAGAAAATCCTATAAAAAAAGGAGAAGGCGCGCAGATTTGTGTATTAGCGTAAAAATAAAAAAAATCGCTAAATTTACGTGTATTTAATATTAGATGACGTTTGTGAAGCGCACCCAAAACATAAATATTATATTACCTTTAAAAGCATATCTTTTATAAAAAAATGTATCTATTGATATTAAAATAAAATTATTTTATAAGTGATCTTTTTATTATTTAAAAAATATTTTTTAAATGATGTGATAACTATATTTCTTATTTTATTATAAAAAATAACACACTAAAAAAGTGTAATCTATTTTATGAATAGATTATTCTTTTTAAATATAATCTAACTAAATATTATTAAATAGATGATTTTCTTGTAATTCTCCTAGCATACTAGTCCTGGCATCGCTATGGTATGCCAACATAATTCGCCAATAATATCACATGTTACATGCCTTAGTTATACTAACTTGTAAAAGAAAATGATTTTGTATTAAACTGGTTGAAGTGTGTACAGAAAGCATGTGTACTTCTACTTCTTCCTTATCTTCTTTCAAGTTTCAACTCCCAAGGGTCCACTTGCAGCTGATTTTCCATTTTATAATATCGGTCGTCAGTGATTACGTTTCTCCTAGGATTAGGATATATCACCCAAAAAAATATATGAAACTTATAAAATAGAAAGAAGTGTGCTATTTAAATTAAGATGATGAATCAGATAGATGAGCATATAATAAAAAAATACTTTTATTTAACAACCTATTATTTATAAACTTAACTAAGAAAAACAAATATCGAGTTGATACTCATTTTGCCTCCTAAAATTTTTGAGAAGCTTCAATTTGGAATCTAAAATTTATAATTACCCAATTAAAACCTTCAAATATTGAATCGTGACCCACGTTTGTCCTTGTAGCTATCTCCGTTAACGGAAATCTAATGTGGCACGTTAAGTTGACACGTAAGAAATCCTAAAACGACGTCATTTTATGTTCCCTCCCAATTTTAACTCAATGTGACGTCGTTTAAGGGATTCGTTGGATTAAAAAATTGGGCCAACGTGTAGATGAAGACACAGACGTAACTTGACCCTTCTTCTTCCTTCTCTTTTTCTTCTATTCTTCTTCTCCACGTTTTTGTTCTTCTGGCATGCTTGACTGTAAAAAAGAAGAATCAGAGTAACATTGGTGGTGTATTGAACTGTTGGGTGAGGTTGCTGACGAACTAACATGGGCGCGGAAAGAAACGACGAAGATCAGGTTAGGAAGTGAAGTTTCATTTTTTTTTCACAAATTTTTTAATACTCTGTTTTTGGCTTTTGTTTCGGTTGTTGTATTGCATTGTTATTGTCGAAGCAAGGTGCTGGTTATATTTAGGGCATTGAAAATTGTTGCATGTGAATGATGCTAGGGTTTTTTTTTCCTTGATGAAGAAGAGAATGTCGATTTTATCTTTTGTTTTCTGTGGAAAAATGTTATTATGTGTGTGTTATTACTTGTGTTTAAAAAATTTGTTGTTTTAAAATGAATGATGACATGTTGTCCTATTTGGAGTTTGAAGTTAGTTAAGTCAGTATGCTTTGTTTTTTAAAATTATTGTTGAGATTTTTGTTATTTTGCAATGTAGATGGATGATGATATAACAATTGTCATCCACCATGGAGGAAGTTTTGAGACAAAAGAAGATGGAGAAGTCGTGTATGTCGAAGACCAAATTGAACAGTTATTTGGAGTAGAGGAAGATACATTGGACGTGTTCTCAATAAGAAATTATTACAAGGTTCTAGGATATGACAACTTGAAGGAGTGCTGGTGGCTAGCTCTTGGGAGGCCCTTGAAGACTGAATTGAGAACACTCTCACATGACAAGGAGCTCTTGGAGATGTGCTTTCACGCAAAGAATAATGAAGGTGTAGTGCATGTGTACTTTGAGCATGGAAATTCTGAACATAAAGGTGATGAGGTTCCACAACTGGTCCCTATGACCCCGAATCTAAAAATCATGGTATCTGACACTACCTCAAATCCATCTTCATGTATTCCAGACACACCCCTTGAACAAAATACAATCACATTCCCTGAAGCAAGCTCTGCACCCCCAGGCCAACTGAACTCTGCTCCTCCAACTCAGCCCCACTCTAAACCTCAAACCAAACCCAACTCAAATCATCCAACCCAACCCACCTTTGAACCTGCAGCCCAGCCCAAGTCAAAGCTTGCAGCCCAACCCAACTGTTCACCTACAGCCCAGCCCACATCCACACCTCCAGCCCAGCCCACCTCCACACCTCCAGCCCAGCCTAAACCAATGCCTCTTTCCAAGCCATGTTTTTTCTAAACCAAAAATCAATAAATCTGAGAAGTCTATTCCACCCACCTCTACAAAGAAGTCTCCAACAAGTGTCAAAAAGAATTCAAAGTCTACCCCAAAGAAAGGTGCTGTCAAGAAGGTACCAATACCACTACCAAAACAAGTGACACGATCAGCTTCAAGATTTGCACCCAAAGGAAAGAAGGTTGTTGGTGAGGTCCCATCCGTGACATTAAGTAGTGACAGTATTGACTTGTATGAGAGTGCGGAAGATGAACTCTATAGGCCTGGATCCGAGGCTTTTGAGAATTCAAGTGATGATGATTCTGATTCTGAAGTTGCTGCAGCAAGACCCAGGGAGTTGAAAATGAAAAAGAATAAGGCAAAAGCATCTCCAGCCCCAAGATCATCAAGTGTTGACCCATTGCAAGGAGCAAGTGCTGGAACATCTTTAAGGATCGCTGAATTCATGAAATTTGTCCCAACACCAGGAGTGAAGCCAGCATTCAAATCTCCTAGGAAGAAATGAATGATGTTTAGTTGTGATAGACTATTATAGTTAGGGTAATTATTTTCTCAATTATGTTTATCTTGTGTCACTGGAACATGGTTATGTGTATCCAAATACTTGGCTATTTTGTTAAAGAATTTCTGGATGTATTTTGTTCATGACTTTCTGGATATTTGTTTAGTTGTTGGCAAGCAATGCTTTTGGATATTCACTAAATGTAGAACTTTATTTCAGGTTTATGAATGATACCAATATGTTTAATATTTAGCTTTACTTCTTTACTATTGCAACATGACATATGTACTAGAGAAGCTAATACCATGCTTCTTTTTCATGGAAATCTGAATACAATACTTTCATTTACCCTCAGAGTACACACCTTTAGGTCCACACTTTTAATCAAAATTTAATCATACTTACACCATACATAACAGTCAAAAACACAACTAAACAAATAACCAAACTTAAAATACTAATCCATATTTTCAAACACCTAATTTCAACTTCCATTGAAGCAATTCTCCATGCTAAATTCATCTTCCAACTATCATCACTGTTTGTAGGTTGTGTTTTACCCACTAAACTCTGTTCTTCTTCACCGTCTGTCCACATAAAGAAACCACACCATATTCACCCAGAACTCTGCCAATTTCGCAACAACCAACAAAAAGAAAAAAATTTAAGATTACTCATCAAACACAAATACCAATAGCAACACATTAAGAAGAAGAAGATGACATTAAGAACTTACATTATAATAAAAGGGTCTATCAGGATTGGCATTCGTCCCAGACCATCGAAGCACTGGACGCATTCCACAACCATACCAATCAGGAATCTTTCCCAACCTCCCACCATTAAGGTTCCTCAGGGAAGCCCCATGAGAACGTGATCGTGCAGAACTCACTGCAGTTTGGCTTCCTAAACTCATCATTTCTCCAACACAGTCTTCAGCGTATTTGGAAAGGAGGGCTGCAAATTAGGGTTTTATCATCTATGGAAGTGTTAAATTGAGTTAATTCAAATTTTGCCACATCATTCACTCAACACACATCCACTCTAGAAAGTTGGGTGACACATGGATACACACTCTGGTGACTTAACGTGCCACATCAGATTTCTGTTAACGGAACTAGCGACAAGGACAAACGTGGGGCACGATTCAATATTTTGGGGTATTAATTGGGTAACTATAAATTTAGGGGTCGAAATTAAGGCCAATCAAAATGGATTTCAACTCACAAATATCATTAATTCTTCAATAATGTTATATATATATATATATACCAAAAATTAATTATTAATTAATTATAATCATGTAAAAAAATTAATTATTCTATAATAATAACAAGAAAATTGATTATTCTTCCGTAAATATTTACTCATTTTAATGATGATGAAAAATACGTAAAATAACAAATATAAACATAAACAAATACGTAACGACTGATTTAATATTTGATTTATAGACTAAAACATATTCTAAAATATTAGTAAAGACAATTAAAGTAAAAAATATTTTTTTTGAATCAAAATAAGCTCAACACACTAATGTGGAGCAACGAAAGAAACAACAAGTAGTTCAAAAAAGCCATAAAACTCCTGTAACTTCCGGCAATGCCATCAACCACCAAAAGAATCACTCTCAGTTCATTCGTTGTAGCTCAGAACCGTCTTCCTTATTACGAACTCCACAGTTGTTTCCTGATTATTAAAAATCCTAGCATTGCGTTCCACCCAAATGTTCCAAATAACTGCAAAGAACCCCGGCAACCATTTCTTCTGATCTTGTTTCCGCTTATACCTACCGGTCCACTACTCAAATAGTTCCCTTATGGTTCCTGGAATAGGCCACACCTCCCCAAACGACCTCAACCAACTGCACCACACCTGCCATGTTAGCTCACAGAGGAGAAATAAATGCTCCACCGACTCTATCTCCTTCTTACATAGTACACAGAGGTTATCACTGGGCCTAATAACGCCTAGTCTACTCAACCTCTCCTTAGTATTCACTCTACCAATAAGTACAAACTACCCAAAAAGCTCAATTCTCGGTGGTATCACTCCTCTCCAAACTGCACTTGTGAAACTGTAGCTCGTTATCTCATCCGACAGAGACTCCGATTGTATGACCTACACAACAGACTTGGTAGAGAAAACTCCTTTACTATCAAACTTCCAAACCAAATTATCATCTTTACCATCTGACCACTTCACTGGCCTTAACCGCTCGTAGAGTTGGTGGACCAGTTCCAGCTCCCATTGGAATAGCTCTCTCCACCACTAGAAGTTCCATATCCACTCAAGCCCATTCCAAAATCCACAATCCCCTATCATCGATCCTTGCTGATCCGAAATAGAGAATAGTCTTGGAAACGCCACCTTCAAGGGGCCACCTTGCAGCCAGTTATCTTCCCAAAATAGGGTATTCCTCCCATTTCCTACCTCCATCGCCAGGCCAGTAAGCATTTTGTCTCTTATCCTCTGCTCTGTTATATTTAAATGACATATGTCTTTCCAGGGCCCTCCTTTAACTGGTAGTTGCTGATTTACTAGCATTACATCAGGATTCAGGTTGTTGCACGAGCATACAATCTTCTTCCATAAGGGACACTCCTCTTTAGAAAATCGCCACCACCATTTAAATAAGAGCGCTGTGTTCCGAAGCACCGCATCCCCAACCCCCAAACCCCCAGCCTTTTTCGGTGCCTGAATCACCTCCCACTTAACTAACGGAATGCCATTATTACCATCCCCCTTACACCACATAAATCGCCTTTGCAATGCGATCAACTTATCTGCAACCGCCTTTGGCATCTTGTATAGACTGAGGTAGTAGATAGGTAGGCTATTCAATACTGATTTAATAAGAACAAGCTTGCACGCTTTGGTTAGAACCTTTTCTTTCCAAAGGCTGAGTTTTTCTTCCACCTTATCAATTATCGGTTTCCAAGTCTTCACCATCCGAGGATTCACACCCAAGGAAATCCCGAGATACCTAACAGGTATAACCGCTTGCTTGCACCCCAGAAAATCACAAGTATGATCTATCCATTCCTGCTCACAATTCACCAATATCAAACTTGACTTCTCAAAATTGATGATCAGCCCCGACATCAACTCAAAACACCGCAACAGTCTCCTATAATTGACTATTGTCTCTGTCACCAGGGGACAAAACAATATCGTATCATCTGCAAATTGTAGGTGCGATAATTCGATATGTTCACCTCCGACCAGTAGCGGTTCAATGCGCTCATTCCTGACAGCTTCTCCCACCATCCGATTCAACATGTCAACCACCAACACAAACAAAAATAGAGAAAGAGGATCTCCTTGTCTGAGGCCTCTTTCCATGTTGAACGGTTTGGATGGTGACCCATTCACCAGAACAGACATAGTAGCCGTACTGACACACTCCTTCACCCAATTCCTCCAACGTTGTCCAAATCCCATTTTCTGTAACACTATATCCACGAAACTCCATCTGACTCTATCATACACTTTATGGAAATCCAACTTAATGACCGCCGCTTTCCTTCTCTGTGCCTTTAGCCAATGAACTGTCTCACAGGCAATGAGAGCACCATCATGAATTTTTCTACCTTTCACAAATGCAGTCTGAGTCTCACCCACCAAGTCCGGCATAACTGACATCATTCTTCTCACCAACACCTTTGAAATCACCTTATACACACATCCCACCAAACTAATTGGCCGAAAATCCTTAATCTCCTTAGCACCCAGAAATTTTGGGATCAGTGTCACCCATGTTATATTCACCTCTGATGGCAATGTTGCCCTTTAAAATATTTACATTTAATTACTACCTTTTATTAAAATTTTATTCTCGTAGTTTAACAAGAATAGTGTTCTGGACCGGGCTATTAGATCCGATTAACCGGTCCAATACGGCATAGTCCAAACTCGCCTAAGCCCTACCACCTAACAACTGTTCCTAAAAAAAAAAAATACTTGGGAGATGAATATCAATAATTACCTTATGAAATTTGAATACCCAGCTGGGTAGAAAAAGGTCAGACGGCCTGCTAGGGACTGTAGCTTAGTCTGTGTTTGGCCTGGCCTGGCCTGTCTTGTTATAAAATAAGTACAAGTTCAGACTTTTATAAAAATTTTATTATATTAATAAATCAGGTTCAGGCTCGTTAATTAGTCTTATTGGTCTGTCAGGCCTGCCTGGATCTGTTAATACATAATTACATATATAAATATTTTTTTATTATTATTAACAAAATTATGAGATATTTTAAATTTATTATATTTAATTATAAATAGTTTTATATATTTTAAATATTTTAAAATTCAAATTTTTTTTATAAATATTAAATATGACATATTACATATAAATATGTTTATTAAAAAATATTTTTTTTTAAATAATATTTTTATTTTTATAAAAAGAATTATCAGACTTTTTAATAAGTTTCAGGTCAGGCCAGTCTAAATAATAGATCAGATTTAGTACTTTAAAAAAAATTATAACAGGCTACAAACCAAATTCAAACCAATTGATTACATGACAGATCAGACCTGTTAAGATCAAAGCCTGACCTAATTTAGCATGTTTTCACTCCTACCAACTTACAAGAATAACCTCACAACATGGACATCTCTATAAAAAGGGAGCTCAACACTCCCTACAGATATGATTACCTCACCAAGAAATCTTTAAAATCTTATGAAATTAGTTATTAAAATTAATTTTATTTATATATTATTTAATTTATTTTTAGTATATTTATATTTTAATATATATTTTATATTAATAATTAATTTTAACGAATATAATTAAAAAATTTTAATTCTCTACATCTTTAACTCTTTTCCTTAGACGTTGGAATATTTTTATAAGTACCACTCTCAATGTCATTTTAGATCTCGTTTACCGTGAATGTCATTTCTGATATTTTTGTCAACAATTAACAAATTAATTTTTTTTACCGAAGATAGAAAAATCCGAACACGCGACCTTTAGGTGAGTATCGATTTAGGTGAGTATCGAGAGATATTTAGGTTATAGCTTCTAATTAATTAAATAAAAAATTAGAATATCATTCTTTTTTTAATATTTACTTTGCATTTAAAATAACACTAATAAATTCTTTATTTTTTCACAAAAAAATATTAATTCTTATTATCTCCTCTATAAAAAAAATTGTGTCAATACGTCTACATACAGTGTTGGAAAATCCATCCACTCGTCCAATATCCCTCTTTTGGTTTACAGCATAAGGACCAAGAATGAAGGCGCGCTTACCAGTTCAAGACCAATTCTAGAAGAAACACCCGGACCTGGTCAACTGTTTTGTTCCCTTTTGAATGCGTTAGCAGGTTATGGAGTGTAAAATCAATTAAAGAATGGATATTGTGAATGGAGCTGGAAATATGTCAAGTCTCCTAGTAAGTTAGCCTCACATTGACTTGCTTATAATTTGATAATTTCAGTGTTAAGAGAATATCCAACAATTTTAATGATGACAAATATTTTATTAAAATATAATTGATTGAGTATATTAATTATATATTTTAAGTATTGCAAAAAAAATCTTAATATAATCTAAATTTTAACAAGAAATATATTAAAAAAATAAGTATTTATTGTGATATATTCTTATTAAAATAAAAAAACAACAAAAAAGGAAAAATTTCATGAGATCATATTTAATATTAAGAAAAAAATATTTATTCTTAAAGATTGATCTTCATTATATAGTTGGCAATTTTCTAAAAATAAATTCAAAAAAAAAATTCAAAGATCTCAATTAAATTCAAGCAAAACAGTACATGTTTGATATATTCACCAGCAAGATCGATTATATATTCATAGAAAGCTAGTGCACATTGTAATCAAGCGAAATAAGGAGGTTATTCACATTTAAAGTCAACGACTATCTTTTTAATGAGTGCAACGACTCTATCTTCACCGTTTTGGATCTTGAATTCTCACAAAGGCCTAAGTTTTTTTTTTTTTTTTCTCAAGAAAATCAACTGAAAAGACGCGCCTTCCTCCTCCACGCCGCTCCCTTCGCGTCTAAACACTCATCCGCTAATTTCAAGCATGCGCACAAATTGAAGAAAGAAAAGAAGATCGAGCAAGGGAGGTTGTGAGTCACGCACCTATTACACCGAAGAAGAAATGCGCGACATTCACCATGATGATAAGTTGTTTCTTCAATCCCTTCCCTTGGTTTGAATTAAATTGAAGTGTGTTTCTCTTACTTTATAATCCATCTATGTCTAATGTAAAGCGGGATAAAGCTAGACAGTTCCATATTAAGAAAGATCTATGAATTTGGAATTGGGAAGTATATCTCCGATTAGATAATTTATGAGACAATATTTCGAAAAATGAATCATATTTATATGTTCAAGTAGACAGAAAGGATAAATGACATCTATTTAGTATGTAAGGAGAAGTATGGCTGAATTCTGTTTGCTTTTATCAGATATACTTCAAAAGGAGGGGCATTAAATGCTATCAAGGAGATGAATAGAATGCGATTAAGGAGTAAAGAATTCTTTCTGGGTGAGACTAAGTATAGGAGGAGGATTGATGTCTGAAAAAAAATCACTACCCACGATGAAAATTTCAAGGAGTCTCCTAATGGAAAACATAAAAATTTAAAGAAAAGGATATTGAGGTAAACCAGAAAGGGTGAGTTGTCTTAGAACACCATATAAGTGAAGAACTAGAAGCTCAAAGAGAACTGTTGGAATTGGGATGGGATGCGGTGATAATGATGCCACAGGGCTACGAGAAAGGTAATTGTCGTTGAGGATTTGAATGAGTGGCATGAGGATTTTTAGAAAACGCGAATGGATAATCCTTGGGTGTATCTGTTAGTTATGGTGAGTGCGGAATCTATGGGATCTCAAACAATTAATAACGAAACAATCTCTGAAATAACAGAGATTTGGAAATATGGGGATAAACGGAAAAAAGGGGTTGAGTTGGCATTGAACAAAAGTTCAGTTGGGGCTGGGTTGAAGTATATAAGGCCCAATATGTTAGTGGGATGTGGCGGCAAAGTGGCTGTGTGGTGCGACGGAGAGTACGTCATTGTGCGTTTTAAAAGAGCCTCCTTCCTGGCTACTGCGGGCAAAGGTGAAGAGAGGGGCGTGGCTGGTCATGGAGTTCGGCGAAGGGGTTGATGCCACGGTGAACAGCGTTGACTAGGCAGATCTGGGAGTAGTGCGGAAATCAGCTGGTGGTGGCGGAGGTGATAATGTCCGTGTTGAGTTTGATAGCGTGGAGGACAGGGAGGAGCGTGAAGCCCCTGATGCACCCGACGAGCAGAATCAATCCGGAAAGGAGATTGGCGGAGATGCGAAAAATTGTTCGAACAGTACAGCGGAGGAAAACATTCCACCAAGTGCAATTAATAAGATCCACGCTAGTTTGGACGGGAGTGGTAAGCAGTATGTTGGCATACGTCTGATGAGGGTGATGTAGTGCAAGATTCAGATTTAGAGGATGAGAATACAGTGGTGGAGAAAACTGGGTTGGAGGATGAAGGAGCTGTAAGAAACTTGGAAGATTCGGGGGACTCAGAGAAGGATGTAGACGGTGAAACTAATCAAGATGAGCACAGAGAAAGTTGGGATAAAGATATGGCTGAAAATAGGGCTGCTTGGGATCTGGCGGTCGAATTAGGAGCTGTTTTATATAACGAGGATGAGGATATTATGGCTATTCTTCAATCTCAGAATGAAGTATTGGCACAAAAAAGAA